>NC_142527.1:3497700-3650200 GCF_964205215.1 Stylophora pistillata
TTTGTGTGTTTTTTATTTTATCAGGCTTAACTGGCGAAGGCTAAATAAATCGATGAATTGAGCGGGATTCCGCGAGACGTGGTCGTTGAGTAGAATGGCTTTACAACCTTTCACAAACGAGCAATTGAATTACCTGAAGTTTACCTTCGTCGTGCTCAATGAAATCCCCAGGGCATTACGCCAAGCTTTCAAACAGATGTGGAACAATACTTTCGCGTCACTGCCCGGTTTCCAGCCATGGGATGACTCTAATGCAGTCCGTAACTTGTTCTTAAGTACTGAGGGTGGAGTAACTAAGGTCCCCACACATCTCTCCTATGATGAATGGGATTGTACAGCCCTGTTCCAGGCCACCATCTATGCACGGTCCTTTGCTTTGCCAGACAGCAAAGGCCATCACAGGATACTCCATGAGTTATACTTGAAGCCCTGTAAGTTACCACGTGGTACTTTCCATTCTTCTGTGGTTAGCCCCACTGGAAATAAAGCAGAAACCTTTGCATTGGCGATGGATCAGCTTCGAATGTTGAGAAATTCACTCTGTCATTTAAATAAATCCGAATTGGACAAAAAAACATTTGATCAATATGTTCAACTCGCTAAAGACGCGATCAAAGTCCTGGGAGTTAGCACTAGCCCCATTGATGCTGTTGGAAGTTTGACTGAGTCTGACTTTCCTACCGAGAAAGTTCGGAAGTTAGAAGATGACGTCAGAACAGAGCTTCAAAAAGAAAACGAGTTCCTTAGAGAAGTTAAGAATGACTTGCAGCTTATACAGAAATCTCATCAGGAAGGCACTGAAGACGTAAGGAAAACAATCAAATCTACAAATGCTGCCACCCAAGAAAAGATTGAAACCAAGTTTGCCGAGTTTCAAGCTCAAAGCAGAATTGTCAGGGAAGATGTTAAAGATGAGCTACAAAACCTACAGCGATCGCAAAAACAAGACACCGAGTACCTGAAAGAGGCAATCGCTGCTAGTCAAGGAAGGATTGTTGAGAATATTGCCGAGTTAAGCCAAGATGTGAAAGACCTAAGGGAGAGGCAAATTCCAGGTAAATGACAGCTGATCTGATCACAATTTGAACCACGCGTTTTCAGGGTTCAATTTGACGATTTGGTGATGATTAATACCTTTTTTCACATCACTCACGATTTAGTGTCCTTCACAGACGTCTTCTTTCCTTGGCACATAATGCCAAGAGAAAACAAGTTTAGTTACGAGGCAAAAGGGAACTGCGTGAAAAAATACTCAGAATTTCATTTCTCAACATTTTACGTTTTTATATACACTTTCATAAGACAGTAATACTGCATCATCTAATTCATCCATTTCTATGGCGTTTGTCAGCGCAAGAACGAGGGTGACCTGTGAAAAAGAGACCGGAACTCACATGAAGTCTGGATTTTAAGTTCATTTCAATCTTTACTACTGAATAACGCATTTGCGCCACATGTTAAATGATTAAATGTGCATAAAATGAACAAACATAAAATCTACTAGACTGATGCCTCTTCCATGCTAATGCCATCACAAGCTACAGAATGGAGCACAGTTGAGTGTTATCTATTGTTCGGTTTTGAGTTTTCTTTTTCTTTTCTTTGTACCAATACAAATTTTAAGTGCATACTAAATTATCATGTCAAAGGCGCTTCTTTAATTATATTTTTTGCCTAAAACAAACCTTCCTTGTAGGATTTATACCATGCGCTTTACGACTTCATCTTCCTCCCAACTTTACTGGCCGTGGCAAAGAATGTGAAGAGATTATTGGTCACGTGACTTCGGAGTCGACCCGTATCGTATCACTCTGGGGGTCACCAGGGTTTGGAAAGACGTCTACCGCAATCGTAGTGGGTCACCAGCTTCAAAATCGCGGGCTACCTGTCTACTTTATCTCACTGCGTGGGCTTAAGTCAAAAGGTGATTTAACCTCAAAGCTACTCAGCCACTTTCGAACCGGAGAATCGGAAAATCAGAATTTGACACCTGCCGATGAAATTGGTTTCATTTTTAAAAGGCTATCGGATCCATGCGTGTTGATTCTCGATAATGCCGATGATTTGCTTGAATGTGGCGAGCCAAATGTAAAAGAGGAGACTGTGAATCTGCTGAAAGATATTCTCAACCGTAGCGAAAAGGTCAAATTTCTTTTAACCACTCGGGAGTCAATGGCCTATTTGGATATGTCCCTACATGGACACAAGTCCATCAGAATAGGAGAACTCGACAACTCATCCTCAAAAGAGTTAGTGGAAAAGCTTCTTCCAAATTTGAGCGCTTCTGACCCAACAAAAATCGTGCAAATATGTGGGAAAGTGCCCTTAGCTATATGGTTGTTGTGTAAGTCGCTCCCCGAGGATTCCGCCCAATGTAGTGCAGATCTTGATGACTTAATGCGGACAAAAAATAACTCACTCGAATTGCTGGACAACCCAGAATTTACCAGTGATGCTAGACTTAAAACCCTATTTGAATCGTCTTTCCAGAGACTTTCTTCGCAGGACCAAGAAGCACTGGTGTCCTTGAGTGTTCTTCCAGATAAATTTGATCTTAAGATTGCCACAGCTGTTTTAGGACTAACGAGGTTCACCGAAACCAAGAAAGTTTTGGGAAGACTGCAAGGGAGGGCTCTCCTGGATAAAATCTCCAGTTCGGATAAATTCTCCATTCACAAACTCTTACAGTCATTTGCAAGAGACAAGGGTGAACATATCATGAAAGAAACAATTCTGAACGCAAACACTCGCTTTTTATCATTCTACATTGGATTTGTTGAGAAACTTAATGAGATGTTCCTCACAGGACACTCCATGAAAGCATTGATCGAGTTCTTCGACGATGAAAGAAGCATTGTCCAAAGTTTGATAGATGGTTGTTCAGATTGCAAGATAGCGGACAGAGTTTTTCAAGTTTTGGCAAAAGCCGAGTTTTTTCTTGATACTGCTTTTTTCCACAACGAACCTAATTTTGACAAGATTTTTCAATCGGCAATAGAGGCAGCTAGCCAGCTTGGACGAACTGTTCTCCACAGACAACTACTTCAGTCCAAAGCGTTCTTCTATATGACCTGGGGAGGGAGTGAAAAAACAAAGCTGTTGCTTTCGGAGGCCAGTAAACTTCAAAGTTCAACGGCTACCATTTGTCCTGAAGAGAAAGGCAAACACTTGTGCTACTCTGGCATCTATCAGCTTGTGGTAGGAAAGACGGAAGACGGAGTAAGAAGTTTACAAGAAGCTATTTCCCTTCTCAACAAAACTGCTGAACACAAAGTTCTGAGACTTATGATATTTCAAATCCTCGCTATTTTCTATCGATGCGCAAAAAGCGATTACGAGATGTCAGCCACGTTCTATGACAGAGCGGTGCAAGAATGCAGAGAAGCAGGAGACATGCATTTATTAGTAATTCCGGACAATGATGGAGAGGCAAGTTATGGGAATGAAGACAGAGTACCCTCAAGTTCAGAAAGTCTTGGAAACGAACCAGTTCAAGTTGCAGTGACCTATCTTGTGGGCAAAGCTATTGCAAAAATATCTTCAGCCAAAATCATTGAGTTCTCAACCAAGTTACTGTTCGGAATGCTCCAAGGCACTGAGTCAACCAATGAAATGACCAAACCGGGCTGGTTTAAATTTGAAGAAAACACCATTAGCATGCTGAGAAACTTGGATAATTATCAGGAAGGTTTATCACTAACTCAGAAACTTATCACCTATCATCTAAGTTCACTACAAAAAAGGACAACAGACGAAGAACACGACAGCTCAAGTATGCACAAGGAGGCTCTAGCAAAGTGGTATTCGCTTCGAGGACAAAATCAACATTGCCTGCGTCTCTTCTCAGAAGCTGTCAGTTCAAAACAACATGCTCTAACCATCATCTTGGAACTCTTCGGTGAAGAAAATAGGAAGACCGCCCATGCACATTGCGAATTAGGGTTATCAAAATACGCACTAGGAGATTATAACGCAGCTGCCGAGTCCTACAAGCGTGCACTCGACATCGAAATTCAATTGCTTGGAGAAGAACACCAGGAGACTGCTAACATTTACAATCAGCTGGGGCTTACCCAATATGCACTTGGAGATTACACCTCAGCCGCTGGATCACACAAGCGAGCACTTAACATCAGAAAAAAGGTATTGGGTGAAGAACATGAGAAGACTGCTAAGAGCTACCAGTACCTGGGGGTTACCCAATATGCACTTAAAGATTACACCTCAGCCGCTGAGTCACACAAGCGAGCACTTAACATCAGACGAAAGGTATTGGGTGAAGAACATGAGAAGACTGCTGACAGCTACCATAATCTGGGGGTTACCCAATATGCACTTAGAGATTACACCTCAACCGCTGAGTCACACAAGCGAGCACTTAACATCAGACGAAAGGTATTGGGTGAAGAACATGAAAAGACTGCTGACAGCTACCATAATCTGGGGGTTACCCAATATGCACTTAAAGATTACACCTCAGCCGCTGAGTCACACAAGCGAGCACTTAACATCACAGAAAAGGTATTGGGTGAAGAACATGAGGTGACCGCTCATAGCTACTATAACCTGGGGGTTACCCAATATGCACTTAAAGATTACACCTCAGCCGCTGAGTCACACAAGCGAGCACTTAACATCACAGAAAAGGTATTGGGTGAAGAACATGAGGTGACCGCTCATAGCTACTATAACCTGGGGGTTACCCAATATGCACTTAAAGATTACAGGTCAGCCGCTGAGTCACACAAGCGAGCACTTAACATCAGACAAAAGGTATTGGGTGAAGAACATGAAAAGATTGCTGACAGCTACAAAAAGCTAGGAGCTACCCAATATGCACTTAAAGATTACACCTCAGCCGCTGAGTCAAACAAGCGAGCACTTAATATCAGAGAAAAGGTATTGGGTGAAGAACATGAGGTGACCGCTAATTGCTACTATAACCTGGGGGTTACCCAATATGCACTTAAAGATTACACCTCAGCCGCTGAGTCACACAAGCGAGCACTTAACATCAGACAAAAGGTATTGGGTGAAGAACATGAGAAGACCGCTAATAGCTACCATAGGCTGGGGGTTACCCAATATGCACTTAAAGATTACACCTCAGCCGCTGAGTCACATAAGCGAGCACTTAACATCAGACAAAAGGTAGTTGCCGATGAAACCATTGAAGACTCGTCGATCGTAAATGGAGAATCATATGTGTCGAGAGCTGCGCGTACCTCTGGAAATATTGGTAATGATGTGGCAAACAAGCGGGTTTCTGCTTTTATTTAAAACAACATGCCGCAGCGGCCGAGAACCGTTTTCTTTACACCGTCTCAATCAGCGACTGCTCGTTCCGTTTTCGACGCTTTTTCGGCGCTGAACATTGAATTTACAGACATACAATGCCTCCAACGAAAACTTAATGGGAAAGTCTTCGTGACTTTCAAGTCTGAGACCGCCAAATAAAGGTTTTTAAGCTTCAATTCTCTAAAACTTGGTTCAGAAAACTACGCCCTACAAGATGTTGACAAACCGTTAACATTTCTCACCATCTACGACGCGCCCTTTGAACTATCAGATTTGGCGATAATTAAACGCCTAGCACCTTACTGTGAGGTGTTACACTACCGGAGAGGTAAGCATTCTTATGCTCCCGCTATTTACAATGGCTTTCGATACTACCGTGTTCGGGTTTTTAAACCTATCCCGAGTTTCCTGAGATTTGGAAAGTTTCAGATCTTCCTGCGACATAATGGCCAAGTTCCCACTTGCCGCAAATGTAATTGTTCTGGACACTTTGCTAATGGCTGCCCCAACAAGATTTGCTTCAATTGCGAAGGCATTGGCCACGAGGCGTCAGAGTGTGAACGCCCCGTTCTATGCTGTATTTGTAAAGAGAAAGGCCACTTGGGGATCAATTGTGATTACTCTTGGGTCTTTCCACTCACTCGCTGTGCCGAAACCGATGAAACGGATGAAGTAAACATTGATGTATCAGACGACCATGGTTCTATTGACGAAAATGCTCCACTTGCTTCTGTTCTTCTTTCACCAAAACGATCTTCTGAAAATTTTCTTCTGCCAAATCCGCCCGTCAACGAAGAACTTGCTGAGAATTTGCCTCCCGTCTCCCCCCCGCCTGACGACTTCAATGAAACTAATCAATCTTCTCAACTGGAACAACCTTCTCAACTTGAACATTTCAACGAGACTCAACCACCCTCTCAACCTGAACAGTCCGAGAAACATTCTAAACCAGAAAAACCTTCGCAACACTCTCAACCTGAACAGCAACACTCTCAACCCGAACTGCCCTCGCACAATCTCTCCGAACAATCTTCTCAACCGTCATCCGTCTTTTCTGATTCCCCGATTCTGGATCCTCATGGTTTCATTGCTCACAAATCCATCAAGCCGTCATCCCGTCGCACACCTGCTCGCTTGCCTGATCTGTCCCTTGCCTGCATTCGTAAACCTACTACAACTACACTCACCACCGGAAGGCCACGCTCATCGATACGATACCTGTTCCTACCACAGCTTCATTTACCCTTGAAACCGAAAATGACATGGAAACCACCCACGATCTCAAAAGAAAATCATCCGATGTATCTCCAAGTCGAAAGGAAACTACCCCCACGGAAAAGAAAAAAGGAAAAAATAGACACTCTAAAAAGTCCAAGTAAGTTTTTACTTTTTTAAGTGAGTCTTTTTTCCAAGTTATTTCAAAGTCTTAACTATTAATGCAAGGGGGCTAGCAAACCCCCTTACCTACAATTTCTTGTTTGATTTGATCGAGAAGTCCAACTGTGATGTCTGTTTTGTACAAGAAACGTTAATTCATTCTGAATCTACTATCAAATCTCTATCCTGTGGATGGCTGGGCCGTAGTTTTTGGTCCCCTACCTCCGGGAAACAGGGTGGTGTCGTTACCTTGATTTCTTCGAAATGCTCAAACGAAATCGTATCTTGGAAGAAGGACTCACAAGGTCGCATTGTCAGTGTTTTGATCAGGTGCAACGACTTTGATATTAATCTAGTCAATATCTACGCTCCTACCAATCCTACCGAACGGAAAAGTTTTTTTGTTTCGATTCATGAATTTTTCATTCCCTCCTCTGCGACCATCATCGGAGGAGATTTTAATTGTTACGACAACGCTCTCGATAAATTTGGTGGGAATATCTCTATACACAAAGACTACGAATCTTTAAAAAGTGATTTCGCGCTTTCAGATGTTTGGCGAAATTTGCATACAAGATCAAGAGAATTTACGTGGTTTAATTCCACACGGTCAATTGGGAGTAGACTTGACAAGTTTTTAATTTCGAAAGATTTATTATCACCCAACGTTAAGTGTGACATTCGCCCTATTTCGATATCCGACCACGATTTTGTTTTTCTTACCTTTGATATTCCCACCGTTGTAAAACGCGGTCCAGGCGTTTGTTGTTTTAACGACTCTCTTTTGAACGATAAGGATTTTTGCGCTACTATAGAGAAACTAATCGATGATCATGTACGTTTTTTATCTTGTTTTCCGTGTCTCCAAGATTGGTGGGAGTTTTTAAAACAGTCTATTAAAGAAGAAACGATCTCCTTTTCCCGTAAAAAGCGAAGACAATTGCAAAGAGACCAGGTAATTTTGACGAACAAATTGATCCGTCTTCGTCAACGTTTAGTTGACGGAGAAAATTCCGTTATCCCTTTAATTTCTGACACCGAATGTCGTTTGAAAGCCCTTCGAACTAAACAAGTCGAAGGAATCATTATTCGTAGTAGAGCAGAATGGCTAGAGGAAGGCGAACGCCCCAGTCGGTACTTTTTTAATTTACAAAGAATTAAAGCTCAACGATCCCACATCTCTTCGGTTTATGATTCTTCCGGTGTCGAAGTCTCCTCCCAAGAAGAGATTGAAAAAGTTCATATCGATTTCTACACTCAGCTCTTTTCCGAAGAACCGATAGATGCTGCTCTTCAAGAAGATCTTTTATCCTCTCTATCACGGAAATTAACTTTTGATCAGGCGTCATCTTGTGAAGGCGAGATCACGCTTGACGAACTTACTCTCGCTATGAAAAATATGAATAGGAATAAATCGCCTGGCCCTGATGGCCTTTCGGTTGAATTCTACGCTAGATTTTGGGATCGTTTAGCTCCACTTTTATGTCAAGTCTTAAATGCATGCTACCAAGCCGGAGAGATGTGTGATTCCATGAAGATGAGCAACACACGCGTTATTTTTAAGAAAGGAGATCGTAAGAATCTGAAAAATTGGCGTCCGATTTCCCTCTTAAACGTTGATTATAAGTTATGCTCAAAAGTTCTCTCTCTTCGACTCTCTGAAGTTCTGGAATATATCGTTGACCCTGATCAAACTTGTTCTGTGCCCGGACTCAAAATTACTTCAAACTTACATTTACTTAGAGATATCTTAGATTACATCGACCGCACGAATGAAACCGGCATTTTGCTCAGTTTAGATCAAGAGAGAGCCTTCGATCGCGTTAATCGTACCTTTCTGCAAAGCCTCTTACCCCGTTTTGGTTTTGGCCCGTCTTTTTGTTTTTGGATCAACACTTTATATAATGGGGTCAATATGCGTGTTATTGTTAATGAATGGCTAACCGATGCGATTCCTTTGTCTCGTGGGGTAAGACAGGGGGATTCCCTCTCTCCCCTGCTCTATGTTTTGTGCGTTGAAACTCTCGCATGCAAAATCCGAAATAATCCTAAAATCGAAGGCTTTCTCCTTCCGGGCGCACATGGTCTCTGCTATAAAGTTGGAAATTATGCTGACGATACGACCTGCATAGTGAAATTTTATCGCTCGCTGCAAGTTCTATTCAACATGATTAATATTTACGAGCGTGGCTCTGGAGCACGCCTTAATCTCACCAAAACAGAGGCCACTTGGTTGGGGGCGTGGCGTAAGCGCGACGACCAACCACTTGGCCTCAAATGGGTGACAAAAATTAAAATTCTAGGTGTTGTTTTCGGCCGCGATACTGAATTAGATAACTGGCAGCCAAAACTAGAGAAATTAGAAAAACATCTAAATTTATGGAAATCCCGCTCTCTTTCTCTTGTCGGCCGATCACTCATCGTTAACACCCTCGGAATTAGCAAGCTCCTATATCTCTCTACAGTTTTGTGTGTCCCAAAATGGGTAATTTCTAAGGTGAACGCTTTAATCTGGCCATTTGTCTGGAGTTGTCGAATTGAAACGGTGAGCCGAGCGACCTGCCACCAATCTCTTAGCAGTGGCGGTCTCGGCATTTTGAATTTCCTGATCAAAGGTAAATCTCTTAAATTAGCCTCAGTAATTTCTAATCTAGATGATCGCGAATCAAAATCCTTTTTATTTGGCCAGATATTTTCTAGGCTCTAGGCTTGCCTCCTGTCGCTCGGAGTGGAGCTCTCTTCGAGATAACTCCACCCCGCGTACACAGATCTTGACGCCCTATTATGAGAATGTTCTCTCGGCGCTCACCACTCTACGTGGGATTCTCTCCCGCACGGAGTGGTGCGATTTTGAATTTTCTTCCAAGAAATGTTATCAAACTCTCTTGAAGGAAACTCCATATCTCCAATTCTTCATCGCTTTTGGACTCCCTTCCTTCCGATTGACTTTAATCTTGACAAATTTTGGAATTTAGTGCGAGATGACTTTTCTGAAAATTATAAGAACGACATACTCTGGAAAATTGTACTTCGCGCTATTAAGGTCCGCGATTCTCTAAAGAATTGGGGATATATCGACTCAGATAAGTGCGCCTTCTGTTCCCGTAAAGAAACTATAGATCACTGTTTTCTCAATTGCCCCCGTATGAAATCTGTATGGACCCACTTTTCCCCTGTTATCTCCTCTATCCTTGGAACTAGATTTCTCCCATCCTGTACCTATGTTTTCTTTTTTCGTTGGACCCCCGCTAGTCCAAAACAGAATCGTATTGCCCGCTTTCTAATTAAGATAATTCTGTACAGCATCTGGAAATTTCGAAATAAATCTACCTTCCACAATGGGAATGACCCCCCTGAGGGTATAATTCGCTATGCCCTCAGCGAGACCAAAAACAGAATTGCGTGCGACTACTTCCGACTCTCGTTATCTAACTTTAGAAAAGCTTGGGAGTCCCCATCAATCTGTACAATTGATGGGGACTCCTATAGAATACTTTTGCAAATAGATTACCTTAAGCTTTAGTTAACATTTGATTAAATCAACTTGGAATTATTTAAAACTTAGAATTACCATTAAACAATCCTAGAGTTATATTAATATTAGTCTACGTTAGCCCTTGCCATACCAATATTATAGATAAAGCTTATTTTAATATTAGTTTACCTTAAGCTTCAGTTAACATTTGATTAAATCAACTTGGAATTATTTACAACTTAGAATTAGCATTAAACAATCCTAGAGTTACATTAATATTAGTCTACGTTAGCCCTAGCCATACCAATATTATAGATTAAGCTTATATTAATATTAGTCCTAACTATTTTAGAATTATTTATAACCTTACATTAATATTAGTAATATTTAATACTCGTAGATAATTAAGAACTCTTAAACTTTGGAACTTTGGAATGTTTATTAATAATTAGTTGGGGCCAAGCCCACGTGCGTTAGCACTTTTATTTTGTAACTTATGTGGTTTGTTATGAATAAACCCTTTTCAAAACTTAAATTGGGCGAAGAACATGAGAAGACTGCTGACAGCTACTATAACCTGGGTGTTACCCAATTTACACTTGGAGATTACACCTCAGCCGCAGAGTCACACAAGCGAGCACTTAATATCAGACAAAAGGTATTGGGTGAAGAACATGAGAGGACTGCTAACAGCTACTATAGGCTGTGGCTTGCCCAATATGTACTTAAAGATTACAACTCAGCCGCAGAGTCACACAAGCGAGCACTTAACATCAGACAAAAGGTATTGGGCGAGGAAAATGAGGAGACCGCTGATAGCTACCATAGCCTGGGGGCTACCCAGCATACACTTGGAGACCGCACCTCAGCCCCTGAGGTAGACCAGGGAGCACTTAACATGAGACAAAAGGTATTGGGCGAAGAATATAAAAAGGCCGTTAACAGCCACTATAATCTGGGGGCTACCCAATATATACCTAATATGTAAAAAAATTAAGTAGGTTGATAAATCCGTGTGGGGATTTTTCGATTTTCTTACTGTTTGCCTTGCAATTTTTCTGTCAAGTTTACCGATTTAACCTAAACCGATTCGTTTTAAGTAGAAGGCCATCGCGGAAGATGCACCTAGATAAACGAAATTCTCTCACACGATATTTAAGGTTAATATCTTGGAAGTCTTTGGACCAAATTTTAAGGTAATCCGTAGAATCTACAGACCCTATTAATTCATTCAAAGAAGGCACATTGGCGTATACATGAATTAGGTTTTTTTTTCTCACATCTCATGAGACTCTAAGCAAATACATATTTTGCGGGTAACTATCCAACGGTTATTAAGGCACCCGTGACAGACCTTAAGGGTTCTTTGGCTCAGTTCTGCCGTTAAAGACCAGAATCAGAAATCCGGTTTGGTTTTTCCTGTGCAGGAAAATGTACAATAGGCGCCACAAGGCAATTTTTAATTGGCGTTCAGTGATGTGGTGGACTTAGCCTAGGAACGAGGTTGAATTTTGGCATCGACTGTTTCAGGCTTGAAGTGCTGTGCCGCAAATAAGCGATAACCAGGCTTTTCACAGTTTACACTTATCTTCCGAATGAACTTTTGGCGAACAAAACAACCACACTTTCCTGACAAAAAAGGCTTTTGGAAGCTACTGCCACATATCTTTAATTTCCATAAGTCAAAAAACTTGCGGTCTATAGCATGCCTTTGGTGGTGTATCGTTCAGAGGGAGAAAAGTTCATAAGTTTGTTATCAGATGTGAGCGGGAGAAAACCTTGTAAGCAAAGATCATTGCGTTCAAATACATATATTTATTGAGCGACTGTTGGGATAAAGTAGACATAGGAATGGAAAATGGAGAAATTTGGCTCGTGCATGCAGAGAAAGATTTGAATTGCAGCGTCATTATGTGAGGACTTTTGCAACCAGAAGTTTAATAAACGTAGGATTTTACTTAGTATTGGTTTTGTAGGAAGCCTGAGGTATGAGTTTATCATTCTGCAGAGTTGGATGGTTACCATCATTCTGGACTTCTCCGAGAAACGGTGTAAGTCACAAAGTGACTCATTCCTTGTCTGTTGACTTTGCTGTAGTACTTACACTAGTCCCCGCATTTCATCTGGCGATTTTAGTATTTCCATTTTGTCATGGCATCAATTTGTTCCTAAGTCTTAATCTCCACTAACTCTCCATGATAACAAACAATGAAAGGTACTCAACAGCGATTTTGCTTAAAACATCAAGGCCTTCAATTCGTTCACTCTGAACCGTATATCCGGTCAGATTATAGGTCCGTGTAGCCTCTTGTTTCAACTGGCTTACGTACCCCGCAGTAAAACTTGATGGTAAATGATCGAGTGTGAGCAGCGAAGATTGGCTAAACCACGAGCCTTTATCCGTTTCGGTGAGATTCTTTGGCCATTCCACTTCGAATTTCTTTACCTCGTGTGCTGACAGCCAGACTTTATTTTTTACTTTCGCCTGGACTCTTGGATCCTTGGACCCTTCTCCTTTTATCTTTCTGCATTCACATTATAGTTTTAACGTAGACAGATAGCAAAGATCTCCACATGCACCCGATATCAGGAGATGTTTACGCAATTAAAATTCAAGGAACAGGATGTTTTACCGCAAGAAACCCTACGGGAGTCATTTATGTTGACGTGTTATAATTGCCTATTCACACTTTGGCGGGAAAACGAATTCAGTTTGAAAATACGTTTTCCTAAATAATTCGCGAGCGTTTCAATATTTTACACTAATTTCTCTTGGAAACTATTCTTAAATTATTAATGATTAGTTTGGTATAAAAATGAAAAAATTGGTTTTCGAAGGTGAACCGCATACTTAACATATCTTAGTATCTTAATTTCTTCAAAAACCCTTTTTTTCTGACCCGTGATCCAATCCGTAATCCGATCCTGGGTTTGTCGACGACGCTCAAATTCAACCACGCTTCGGCCGGCGATACAAAATTTTTGTCAGGAAGTAACGATAATCAAAACAAGAAGTTTCCCGGACGTTGGCAATCCAACTAAAAGTTTTCAAAAGGTTCTCCTTCCATTCGCTGTTATGATTGGTTCACAGAATATTATCGCTAGTTGATTGGATTCTCGGGAGAAGATTAACTCCTTTCTTAAAGCATGGTCGTTAGGTTTCTACTTGCGGCAGGATCGTCAGTAGTGGGTAAAGATGAGCCGATATGGGTTTCCCATCGATACGATACCGAGTAAGGCATTGATATACTTTTCTTCGTTATCGATACCGATACTGTGACGCCATGGAGCTAAATAGTAAGTCACGTGATTTGATTGACGAAATTTAAACCGTATTAGGGACGTACTTAAGTCGATCCTCGTGTTCGTCAACTTTTGTAGTGCTCACACGCCACTACTTAGACTGGTACAATGCGGTGCTCATTGCCCAATCTCGAGCCCAAAGTCTTCTCGGCTCCTCGCCAGTGGTTAGTTGTTGGTGTGATACAGGGCGCGGGCAGGTCACGTGCAATAACGAAAGCAAAGATACATTTTGCTAGTACCCTAACCCTAACCTAAAGTTTGTATGAAAGCGATCATAGCAGTAATGAACCCTCCTTCTACATCGAACGCAAACATGGCGTCCAATTTGAATCGTCACTGTTTTGGACTCACCAGCCTCGTCTTCACGTGGAAACACAAAAGGATTACTACATGTGTGAGAGGCTTGTGAGTCCAGAACAATGGCAACTCAAATTACACGCCATACTTGCATTCGGTGTATGTAGCAGTGGAACTGAGGCCTGAAAGAATTCAGGCCCATGCGGGATTTGGTTCATTACTGCGAGGATCGCTTACACATATTTCATGAAACCGCAGAACCGTTCATGATTTTGGTACAGTTTTGTTACTTGAGGCAGAAATTCTAAAATGTATGACTTTGTTTTTCGATAAATAAAGGCTGATAGTCTCTAAAGAAACTATCATATTTGTTTTTCAATGTACACTTCAGACACTTGAAACCCATCTGAAAACGAAACGTCTGCGCGTACGCTAGAGACCCGCGGTATGAAACGCGGGCTCAGACGCGCGCTTATTTAAACTCAATAAATTTTTCGGGAAATAAACAGCCATTACAAAAGTTTAAAAAATAAGGAAGCTGCTAAAAAGATAAGGTTTTAATTCTCATTTTTGAAAAGAAGAAAAGAATTTTAAAAAATTGAGGGGTGTACAAATTGTAAAAAAATTGTTCTCGCGCCGAAAAACGGTCTTTTGGGCAAAGTTCCAATACGGTTGCGAACTGGCTCAATTTGAGGCAACGTTTACAGTGACGTGTAGGCTTTTTCTGATCACTTTTTCCTCCGTTCATGTAAAATGTTGGTTCGTCGGTAAAACAAGGAACAGTAAAGAAGCTTTTTACGGCACTTTTAAGCCCTTGCCACTTGGTTTGGCAAGAGCTGTGAACTTCCCTGAAGAAACTCTAGTTTGTTTACATCATCTTCGAACGATCGAAAAGCAAGATAGTCGCTGCTCATCGCCGTTTTCCGACCAACATTCCAATTAACTAAAGTTATTCCCGTAACCCTTTTCGAAATTTTAGACATTAAGGGAAGAAAGAAAGCGAGATATTAATGAGGGACCACGTAGTGTGACGCCTGTGAAATAAAATTTTAACAAAGTGACGAAGGAGACTGAGGTGTGGCGAAAACAGATGGATTTCATTGTGAACTATGTTGACTCAAAATCATACATTTGGTTTTGTTTTGATTTAAATCTAGGAAAGTGGCTCTTTAGGATTGGGAAAATTACGAAAAAAGAAGCCATTTATTTTTTAACCAAAGTTAAATATCTATCATTGCAAAACGAATTGCTATTAATTTTACATAGGTAAACTTCCACTATTTTAATTAAGCTAATATTGGAGAGAGGGAATTTTTCTCTCATTAATATCTTGCAATATTTCCATTATTTCCTGTGTTGTCAAAATAGCTTAGTTAAGTTTTCATAACATTAGATTATTTTGGAATTTACTTTTGTGTCTGTTATATTATCACCATTCAAATTCAAGACAGATACCAGTAATTTTGATCAATCTTTTACCTTAAACCAATTGTCAAAACCAACTCAGATCAACCCATCCTTATCTCCCACCCCCCATCACATCAATCAAAATATTCAGTTCAAAATTTTTTAACTCAAAAAAACTTTTTTTGGCTCTCTATACCTAACTTCTTCCATTCCTTTTACCACCTACTTTTAATACTAACCAACATCTTACTCATCTCCATCATTCCTTTTCCTCTGACTATGAATATCTCATCTTGTTTCATTTTAACCTTCCTTCTTATTATTATTATAAATTTTTGTACTGCCTTGAAGTGGCTGCATTGCAAATTGAATATAAAAATAATGAATAAACAAATTTGTCAAAGACATCTTTCAAAAAAAACCAAACAAACAAGCAAAAAGGGCTTTCCAATTTTCTGGAGACTAAAGATTCCTTTATGGAGTCCTTTACAATGAAAATCTTTCCTTTTCCTTTTTTTTCTTTTCTTGTGTATCTTTTTGTCTTTTTATGTTGTATTTCTTCATTTTCATTTTTATTTCCAGTGTAATTTAAGTTAAGAAAATTTGACCCACTATTTGCAGGTCAAAGGAATACCTTGTAGATATGAAAGAAAATAAAATAAAAGTGTGAAAGTGTGGACCCTCAATGTTAGTGCCCAATTGAACTACTGATAGTTTTAATTTTAATGCTGCCTTATGACTGGCATAACTGCCTTGCAGTTTGTAGGTCCCTCTGTGCAAATTCTCTATTGAACGTACAACTAACATTTTATTTTCATCATTTCACACTTTTGCACTAAAGAATGCATTCTTCTTCTCTACGATTGGCCAAATACCACATAGAAAACAAAATTTATTCATACCTCTTTCTAATAACATCAACGAAAGAAGAAGATAGAAGGAAGAAGAACAACAACAACTCGGAGATGGGGGGACTGAATTTTATTCGACTTTCTCGAATATTATCGGATCACGACCGGTGCATACAGTGGGGTAAGGATCAGAACCTGCTTGTGACGTCGGTAAAATGTCCTCGAGCTGGGCGCGGCAATGAACTTCGCTGGATGCGACGTGCTTCATCGCGAGACGGGTACGAGTGGCGATGTTCAAAAAAGGGTTGCTATGGAATGGCTTCAATGCGCCGGAATTCACCGGTGCGCACACACAGGGTATCGAAAATACATGGTGGGGATTCAAGCGAGGTTTGCCCCAAACAGGAACATCCAAAGGACTTTTCGATGGCTACCTACAAGAATATATGTGGCGTCAGCACTACGGAAACGATCCCTTTGGAAACATTATCGAACATATCGCCCAACTTTGTGAAGTCCAGAAAGACTAGATACAAAGGTTTCTTTGCATCGCTGTATGCACCGGCCTTCACGAACAATTTTCATCACTAGGACACGAAAGGATAATGAAAGAATCAACCAAAACCACAAGAACAGGTAAGACACAACATTTATTTAAACTTTGCATTGACAAACTTCAAAGCCTGACCGTAGACTTAATGTTGTTTTCCGGCCAATTTTACGCTTTCAAAGCGAAACTGGACATTCAGTTATATTTCAAAATTAAAAACCTCTGGAAAATTACTTGAGTTTTCCGTTTTGCACAGCCAAAACGCGCCAAATTTACCCTGTTTCAAAAAAGACTTAGAAAAAAAATCCAAATTTTGAAAACAAAGACTACTAGTCTCTGCGGAGTTCTATTGTTATCACTATTGTTTTAATTGAACAAAGACTGAATGCATAATTAATATATGAGGTTATATGGTACTCTTGCCGCAAGCAAATAAACATTTCCCAAAAATAATACGTTCAATTTACAGAAGTTATTTTCAAAGAGCGTCCTTACATTCCAGTCTGAAATGCAAAATATATCCAGGAATGCACAGTTTAAACTGCGCCGACATTTCATCGATCGAACGATCGAAAAGCTCGCCAACGACAACATCAACATGCTCACGTCACGCATGCGCAAACGTTTTTCATCCCTGTCCACGAGGCTGCGAAGGAACCGTCCAGCTTGGATTAGGTTGAACTGTGTGCGCTATCTAATCGAAGCTATACAAGGCTCCTCGATTCTCAAAAGGAACTTTAATTAACTACAGTGTGAGAGGTATGCTAAAATATCTGATCAAGCTGTACTACTTTAAATACGATACAATCCGCCCAGTGGCTAAGCGGAAACACAAAATTATTCAAATGTGCCGAGGAAAAATACTACGTAGCTCGCAAAATATCTGCGTTTATTATCCAATTACACCTAGACGAGTACAAATAACGCCATAGACGAGTACAAATTTGTATTTTGACTCGCCCTACGGGCTCGTCAAAATACGGCACAACTCGTAAAAATACTCGGCGATACTACACAATAAAACGTGTAATAAGATACATGTATTAGATGTCAAACCATCAATTAAGGTTGTATGTATCGACGATGCACAGGATACATTTACGTTCAGTGCATGAAAGATGAGGAAGCGAAGGAGATTTATTTATATTTAATATCTTTGATTTTTGAGCGATTTCACTTTGCATGCAAATATGTAACAACATTGAAATGGTCGCATCGGTATTTTATTCACAAAGGGCTCTCCCAGCAAGACGCTGAAGGATATGAAACATTTCAATGCCCTCAGTAAACTTTTTCAATGTGTTTTGAGGATACAACAAAGGGACTTCTATATCGAAACTGATCACTTAATAAGGCGGTTTTCAACTGAACAGACAGTGTTATAAATAGAAAAAAAACAAAGGGATTATCCAACTATAACAGCTCCGTGACCACGTTTTAATGTTTTGGCATTTATCCTGCCTCAGGGTTACTGAGAGGAAAGAATTTGTCAACAAAAGTGCAAAGGAACAAGACCACAGATCGAAAGTATCTTTCTGCTTGGATTTTAAAAGTTCTAAAATGTGCTATTTGATCGAGGCTTCTCGTTTTTCAGGAGAATTCGAAGTACTGTTGCTATGATACGAGTAGTCTCCCTCGCAGCCGTTTTTAGTCTCGTCACGCAACGCTCCTCCCCACAAACGGCTGTTCACATTCGAACAATATTCCTTTCCCTTTGTTGTCTTTGCACCAATGAGATCACTGACATCGTTTCTTATGTGACCAATCAGAGCACAAGTTATTCCCGCGTTTTCAAATTCTGCATTTCATCATTGTTTCTTGCTGGAGGAAACGCTGAAGAAGGTTTTGCAAAGTGATGGTTGTTTTATTTGTTCCACTTCAGTTGAGACAAAAGAAAAAATTTATGTTTTTGGAAAAAGTTCTTTTGATTTTCCGGCGAATATTAGTTCCTCTCTGGATGTGAATGTGAGCTGCTATTCTGCGACTAGCGAGTTGTCAGTTTGTAAAGCTTGCTACCGACAATTGATCAAGTTCAAAAAGGCCTCTGTTCATCTTGAAGAGCTCAAAGATAAATTGAAGGGAATCGTCAAGGATCGAAAACTTCCCAGAAAGAAGCGCTTATTAAGCGTTGAGAGCGACGGTGGAGAAATCCAAGCTTCGAGCCGTGGGAAATCCTCGAAATGTTTACAATTCGATCCTATCAATACGACTTGTACCTCTAATGCTACAGCCAATTCTAATATTTCTACCACGATCAGCCAACAGGGACGTTATATTCCGGCAAGATTTCCTATTGGTTCTATTGGTGTATTGATTTAGATGCCCCAAAATTATATCATTGGATAAACAAACACAAGAAAAACATGCTCAGGGGTATCAGAGCTAGATAAACAGAGTAAACAAAACATTTTTGTTTTGTTGCCTCGTGGGAGATTGAATTCTGTAGTCCATAGAGACTGAGAATTCACACTGTCTATTCAGTATGCCATTGCAGTGTTAAGTAGTCTATGAATAGTCTGGAACAACACAAATGTACAATATATGAGAGCCTAGTGACAAGTATGTGCCAATGATGACAAACTGTTACAGCCAAAAAATGTCAAAACAGGACCCTGAAAAAGTCTGTTAGCCCAGATTTTAACCCAAGAAGTACGCAGGTGCTGCAACTGCTGATATAAATGAGGTTGATATAAATGTCTTCATACGAATCTGATCTATTCAAAAGTCTGAAAGATTTGCAATCTCACTGAATAGTGACTAATAGCAGTCTAAAATTTTTGCTCAATATGCAAGCAGAATACAATTTGATACCAGCAGCAGCACCAATGAAGAGATTCAATTTTCAAAGAATCAGTTGATCAATATAACCCATGGAATCTTTCATAGCATTCTTAATCAAACTTCAGACCATTATCATAAATTATTTTTCTCTATTACATGTACATGTATACAGTAATTTCTTCACAAGTGAAATGTAACTAATCTCAAACAGATGTTCCATCTTTTGTGACTTCACATGACAATACTTTCATATGATGGACGATCCTCGCAGTAGATAGCGCTATTTGAGCAATAGCGAAATTCAGACCTGAAAAAAATCAGGCCTGTACGGGACTCGAACCACTGACCTCTGCGATACTAGTGCAGCGCTCTAACCAATTGAGCTAACAAGCCAACTGAGAGCAGGCCGTTAAGTTGATTCGTAATGAACCCGTGAAAGTGATAAATGAGATAGAATAAATATATGAAAATCATATATTTTGAACTGCGGTATTTGATACGTATGATGGACGATCCTCGCAGTAGATAGCGCTATTTGAGCAATTGGTTAGAGCGCTGCACTAGTATCGCAGAGGTCAGTGGTTCGAGTCCCGTACAGGCCTGATTTTTTTCAGGTCTGAATTT
This sequence comes from Stylophora pistillata, assembly GCF_964205215.1. Taxonomy (NCBI): domain Eukaryota; kingdom Metazoa; phylum Cnidaria; class Anthozoa; order Scleractinia; family Pocilloporidae; genus Stylophora; species Stylophora pistillata. The sequence continues at coordinate 3,517,664 of NC_142527.1, forward strand.
CGCTATTGCTCAAATAGCGCTATCTACTGCGAGGATCGTCCATCATACGTATCAAATACCGCAGTTCAAAATATATGATTTTCATATATTTATTCTATCTCATTTATCACTTTCACGGGTTCATTACGAATCAACTTAACGGCCTGCTCTCAGTTGGCTTGTTAGCTCAATTGGTTAGAGCGCTGCACTAGTATCGCAGAGGTCAGTGGTTCGAGTCCCGTACAGGCCTGATTTTTTTTCAGGTCTGAATTTCGCTATTGCTCAAATAGCGCTATCTACTGCGAGGATCGTCCATCATACGTATCAAATACCGCAGTTCAAAATATATGATTTTCATATATTTATTCTATCTCATTTATCACTTTCACGGGTTCACTACGAATCAACTTAACGGCCTGCTCTCAGTTGGCTTGTTAGCTCAATTGGTTAGAGCGCTGCACTAGTATCGCAGAGGTCAGTGGTTCGAGTCCCGTACAGGCCTGATTTTTTTCAGGTCTGAATTTCGCTATTGCTCAAATAGCGCTATCTACTGCGAGGATCGTCCATCATACGTATCAAATACCGCAGTTCAAAATATATGATTTTCATATATTTATTCTATCTCACAATACTTTCAATTGCTATGATAGAGTATGAGTAGCACACAATTAATTTTTTGTCACTAATCAGACAATGAAATTGACCAGTAATCTGATTTAAAAATATGATGAATTTATTAGATCACTAATTTTCTTACCACAATGTAGTTGGAGAGCCAAAGAAGCTGTACTGTTCTCCCCAACCCCCTCCCCCACAGTGATTTCCACCACTCTGTGTTCTGTTTTTGTTATTGTCAAACTTTTATGCCCTGCCCTTTGGCCCTCTTTCTTTAAGTCGTTAAATCTGCCTCTGCCCAGTACATGATACAGTTAAGTCAAACACGTTAATGTCACTTATTAGTAATCAGTGATCCAATGCCATATTCTCAACAGTTGCCAATACTACTGGTGGCATTACATCATCATTGCATGAATCATTGGCATTTTCCTCTTCCAATGCTGAGCTTTCTAGGTGTGACAATGACATATTGTCCACAATGAAAGACTTCATATGGGCATCGATATGGTTTAACATAACTCCATGGTAAAAAACATATGCAACACTTTGGTGGCCATCCCTTCCTTCCCTACTAGTTTCCTGAACATAGGCCTCCACATTCTTGGAGGGTCCAAAATGTATGACTCTATAAAGACTTCAGCAATCAACGCCCATTCCAAAGACTATTGTTGCTATTAGTAGCTGGATGGTACCATTGTCAGACTGAAAGGATTCCAAAATGTTATGCTTATTGGCTTCAGGAGTGCAGGAATGCAACATTTCAACAAGCACATGTTTTGAATCATTTCCAATAAACATTAAAGTAAAACATTAATGGTAGCATAAAGTAAACCACATTATTTTATAGTCTGGCAATAAATAATAGTTCTTTCTGTTTTTTCCTGACTCTGTTTCAGTTCATCCGTAAGCCAGCCAAAATAGAATTCCAGTTCCATGTCCTTATCCATATAATGCACAACATAAGCAATATTTGATTTATTTTGACTTTCCTTAATTTCTACTGCATTTTTCATGTCCAGAAGGTTAAAGACTCACAGACTGCTTCGATTTAATTATCTTGTGATGTTCCCCAACACATCAAAAGGAAAATAGACAGCATTAATCTATAATGAAATTTCTAATAATAGTAATATAATAATGAAAAATTTATTAATTTTAATAATTTAATAATAATAATAATACTAATGTCATTCAGTGCTAAGGAACATGCAGAAAGCTGTAGTCTCTAGCTTCTTTAACATTGCCAGGACTTTCAAGGTCCTATCGGACTGAGTTCTTCAAACGACATTAGCTTCAAGCATAGGTTTTTAATCGGTTGATGGGACATTTTTCTCCAATTTAGGGTCTAGGGGTCTACCAACTTAGAACTTTTAGGTTTTATTTGTGTCGGGACAGGTCCTGTCAGACTAAGTTCCCTAAACGACGTTAGTTTCAAGCATAGTTTTAATAGGTTGATGGGACATTTACTTCCTTTTAGGGTCTAGGGATATAAAATTTTAAAAAGTTTAGCTTTTATCTATGTAGTAGTGACAATCAAATAGGCAACACCATGGCACCCAATATCAATTTTAATGGTAATCTGGAGCATTCAGAAGTGTATACTATGATGATAATGTCTTGTATTTAGACACAATATTTTTACAGGTGATCATATGTAATATAACACAGACAGAATAAAATAACGATATCCAAAATAAGACCACAGTGTAATACTAATACTGACTAAACTATTTCCATTTTCTATTTACAATATTTACATTCTTATTTTCCTTTCCTTTATACTGCTTAATTTAAAACATACATGTAACATAACATTTTGCTGCAGACTCGTTTTTATTTAAACACTCACCACAGTCTTACAACATGCGCTTCATCGACGGCAATGGCACAGAGTTTTTTGGAATACACAGAGTTCGTCAGCATAAATCTCCAGCGTTCGTTCTTTAACCACGCTTCAGGGGATTCGTAAACTAAGGAATATTCGCCGCTTTCAACACGAGTGTGTTTACCATCCTAAAGTGAACTTATGTTACCTGCTTTTAGCCCTAGCTCCCTCAAATGGGACACTTGGTCGTTCATAAGGCTTTCCCCAATGGTGAGATAACGGCGACGATATGACCAGGCTCTTGTGAGGTAAGATCAAACATGAGTGGTAGTACTTCATACAGGAGAGATTTCCCGAAACCAGTTGGAAGATTGACAAATACATCCTTTCTTTCCTCGAATATTTTCCTAATTCCAGTTTTTTGCTGCGCATTTAAACTAGGAATTCGAAATGTGTATTACTAACAACATCAAACGCTTCTTCAAAGGACGCCATTTTGAAAGCTTTGAACTCGAAGATGAAACAAACAATATGATTGGTTAGACTACTTTGGCGCGCACAGTTCTCAACATATGTAACCTAAATAGTGATTGGTTTAAGTAGCGGAAAGGAATGTTGTTCGAATGTGAGCAGCCGCTTGTGGGGAGGAGCGTTGCGTGACGAGACTAAAAACGGCTGCGAGGGAGACTAGGCGAGAGGTGAGTGAAAATATTTGATCAAGCGGTATTAATTAAATGTGATGTAATCCTGTGGAGTGACTGATCGGAATTGCAAAATTAGTCAAATGTGCTGAGAAATTGTATTTCTGTGGCTTAGTCCAGGGGGACATCGAGGGAAATGAAAAACGTATCTTCTCTCCGTAAGCTTTTTGCATTCAATTTACTGAAATGGGCTTTATATTCAAACTTAATCATGGTTACGAGGGTGGTATTGGGGTTTATTAGAAACCACAAAACCGTAGGAAAAAAAATCATCCAAAACCGCAAAACTGCAAAAAAAAAAAAAGATCCATCAATCAATCAATCAAAACCGAAAACCGCATGCAAAACCGTTTTAACTGATAAATTTACACATCCCAGTCGATCCGATACAGAGATGACAAGTGGAGCACATAGAGTAAACTAAAATTATTTCATCACATTATTTGTGACTGCCATGGACTTGCCTAAAGCTCAGGTAGTGCGGCCTGCGATTGCGATGCATTGTTTTCAAACATTTCTAAAATGGCGGTCTTACCACGTGGTTGCGGCGTTTCGAAGAGGAAAGTTCAAGTCTATTTTTTCCCTAATACCGAGCTAAGCGGACCATAATAACTGGTAATTGGAAGATAAACCCTTCCTCGATAACTCAAGATTACTGATTCTTTAATATACAGTTTATATTTTTGTATTTTTGCTGTAAGAATGAGGGGACCTTTTCTCGGGGGTATAAACCATGTGAATCGCACCCCATTCTCTAACTTTTTTTTTGTATTATTCCTTACTTCCACTTGACCAAAAAGTGCACCTAATTATTTCTCACAGATAGGATTAATCATGGAATGTATCGCATCCCTCGCTATTTCTCCGAATTTTTGCTTGCAAAGTTAGATTGCTTGCTCGCGCGAAGTTCGTAATATAGCCTTACTATAGCGGAGAAACTGTAACAGATTTGAATAAAAATTGTTCATCCCCGACTTTACATAAGCAGCAGTGAGCAAAGGAACGCCGGCATTTTGGCAGTGCTGGGAATTCACCGGGTGAGACAGCACAGAAAGACAGCTCAAACGAACCAGCGGAAAGCAAGACCAGCTCAAAGTAATTTTTTCCCAGTGCAAGTACATTCAACCTCACTGGTGCGAAGGTCACATGGAATGAGCTCGAAGCGACATTTGAGTCAGAACGTACCGCGGTCGTAGGCTGCACACCACCTGGCTAAATCCCTCGTATCTTCGAATAACTGCTTAAATTGTAGGCTTTATTTCCGCCGCTCTCTCTCGAGTAGCCTTTGCGGGCTCATTTTTCGAAAAGCAGCTAGTAATAGAGCCCAGTTAAATTAAAAACATTCGCACGAAAGTCCTTCATAGAATTGCAATTTTGCAGTCACAAAAGACTAGAGGTCTAGAAACTTCCATCGAAAATTCCTAATCTAGCATTTCCATTTGTGAACTAAGACCTGAACGTCTGGAGATTCGGTTTCTTCTTGAAGTCCTTGGGCTTCATCCGTTGCCGGCGTGTGAGGCACGTTGGAAATCATAGTTCACAAACTGGTCGACCAAAGTGCTTCACAAAGCAAGATGTAAAGTGACTCTTCTTTAAAAATCAAAAGGAAACATTTGTAAAGAAAACCAATCCATTATGAATAGCACGGAACTTATGGAATTAACATTCAGCTTTGTGTGTTTTTTATTTCCCCAGGCTTAACTGGAGAAGGCATAAGTAAAACGATGTATTGAGCGGCATTCCGCGAGACACTTTGAGTAGAATGGCTTTACAACCTTTCACAAACGAGCAATTGAATTACCTCAAGTTTACCTTCGTCGTGATCAATGAAATCCCCAAGGCATTACGCCAAGCTTTCAAACAGATGTGGAATAATACTTTCGCGTCACTCCCCGGTTTCCAGCCTTGGGATGACTCTAATGCAGTGCGTAACTTGTTCTTATGTACTGAGGGTGGAGTAACCAAGGTCCCCACACAGATCTCCTATGATGAATGGGATTGCACATCCCTGTTCCAAGCCACCATCTATGCAAATTCCTTTGCTTTGCCCGACAGCAAGGGCCATCACAGGGTACTCAATGACTTGTATTTGAAGCCCTGTAAGTTACCACGTGGTACTTTCCATTCTTCTGTGGTTAGCCCGACTGGAGATGACGCAGAAACATTTGCATTGGCAATCGATCAGGTTCGAATGTTGAGAAATTCACTCTGTCATTTAAACAAATCCGAATTGGACAAAAAAACATTCGATCAATACATTCAAATCGCTAAAGACGCGATCAAAGCCCTGGGAGTTAGCACTAGCCCCATTGATGCTGTTGGAAGTTTGACTGAGTCTGACTTTCCTACCGAGAAAGTTCGGAAGTTAGAAAATGACGTCAGAACAGAGCTTCAAAAAGAAAACGAGTTCCTTAGAGATGTTAAGGATGGCTTACAGCTTATACAGAAATCTCATCAGGAAGGCACTGAAGACGTAAGGAAAACAATCAAATCTGCAAATGCTGCCACCCAAGAAAAGATTGAAACCAAGTTTGCCGAGTTTCAAGCTCAAAGCAGAATTGTCAGGGAAGATGTTAAAGATGAGCTACACAACCTACAGCGATCGCAAAAACAAGACACCGAGAACCTGAAAGAGGCAATCGCTGCTAGTCAAGGAATGATTGCCGAGTTAAGCCAAGACGTGAAAGACCTAATGAAGGAGCAAACTCCAGGTAAATGACAACTGATGTGATCACAGTGTGAACCATGCATTTTCAGGGTTCAACCTGGCGATTTGGTGATTATTTACACCTTTTTTCACATTACTCATGATTTAGTGTTCTTCACAGACGTTTCACTTCCTTGGCACATAATGCTAAGAGAAAACAAGTTTAGTTACGAGGCAAAAAGGAACTGCGTGAAAAACCACTCAGAATTTCTTTTCTCAATATTTTGCGGTTTTAAATACGCTTTCATAAGACAGTAATACTGCTTCATCTAATTCATCCATTTCTATGGTGTTCATCAGCGCAAAAACGATGGTGACCTGTGAAAAAGAGACCGAAGTCACATGAAGTCTGGATTTTAAGTTCATCTGAATAACGCATTTGTGCCACATGTTAAATGATAAAATGTGCATAAAAAGAACAAACATAAAATCTACTCGACTGATACCTCTTCCATGCTAATGCCATCACAAGCTACAGAATAGAGCACAGTTGAATGTTATCTATTTGTTCGGTTTTGTGTTTTCTTTTTCTTTCCCTTGTGCCAATACAAATTTTAAGTGCATACTAAATTATCATGTCAAAGGCACTTCTTTAATTATATTTTTTGCTTAAAACCAACCTTCCTTGTAGGATTTATACCATGCGCTTTACGACTCAATCTTCCTCCCAACTTTACTGGCCGTGGCAAAGAATGTGAAGAGATTATTGGTCACGTTACCTCGGATTCGACCCGTATCGTATCGGTCTGGGGGTCACCGGGGTTTGGAAAGACGTCTACCGCAATCGTAGTGGGTCACCAGCTTCAAAATCGCGGGCTACCTGTCTACTTTATCTCACTGCGTGGGCTTAAGTCAAAAGGTGATTTAACCTCAAAGCTACTCAGCCACTTTCGAACCGGAGAATCGGAAAATCAGAATTTGACACCTGCCGATGAAATTGGTTTCATTTTTAAAAGGCTATCGGATCCATGCGTGTTGATTCTCGATAATGCCGATGATTTGCTTGAATGTGGCGAGCCAAATGTAAAAGAGGAGACTGTGAATCTGCTGAAAGATATTCTCAACCGTAGCGAAAAGGTCAGATTTCTTTTAACCACTCGGGAGTCAATGGCCTATTTGGATATGTCCCTACATGGACACAAGTCCATCAGAATAGGAGAACTCGACAACTCATCCTCAAAAGAGTTAGTGGAAAAGCTTGTTCCAAATTTGAGCGCTTCTGACCCAACAAAAATCGTGCAAATATGTGGGCAGGTGCCCTTAGCTATATGGTTGTTGTGTAAGTCGCTCCCCGAGGATTCCGCCCAATGTAGTGCAGATCTTGATGACTTAATGCGGACAAGAAATAACCCACTCGAATTGCTGGACAACCCAGAATTTACCAGTGATGCTAGACTTAAAACCCTATTTGAATCGTCTTTCCAGAGACTTTCTTCCCAGGACCAAGAAGCACTGGTGTCATTGAGTGTTCTTCCAGATAAATTTGATCTTAACATTGCCACAGCTGTTTTAGGATTAACGGGGTCCACCGAAACCAAGAAAGTTTTGGGAAGACTGCAAGGGAGGGCTCTCCTGGATAAAAGCTCCAGTTCGGATAAATTCTCCATTCCCAAACTCTTACAGTCATTTGCAAGAGACAAGGGTGAACATATCATGAGAGAATCAATTCTGAACGCAAACACTCGCTTTTTATCATTCTACATTGGACTTGTTGAGAAACTTAATGAGATGTTCCTCACAGGACACTCCATGAAAGCATTGATCGAGTTCTTCGACGATGAAAGAAGCATTGTCCAAAGTTTGATGGATGGTTGTTCAGATTGCAAGACAGCGGACAGAGTTTTTAAAGTTTTGTCAAAAGCCGAGTTTTTTCTTGATACTGCTTTTTTCCACAACGAACCTAATTTTGACAAGATTTTTCAATCGGCAATAGAGGCAGCTAGCCAGCTTGGACGAACTGTTCTCCACAGACAACTACTTCAGTCCAAAGCGTTCGGCTATATGACCTGGGGAGAGAGTGAAAAAACAAAGCTGTTGCTTTCGGAGGCCAGTAAACTTCAAAGTTCAACGGCTACCATTTGTCCTGAAGAGAAAGGCAAACACTTGTGCTACTCTGGCATCTATCAGCTTGTGGTAGGAAAGACGGAAGATGGAGTAAGAAGTTTACAAGAAGCTATTTCCCTTCTCAACAAAACTGCTGAACACAAAGTTCTGAGACTTATGATATTTCAAATCCTCGCTATTTTCTATCGATGCGCAAAAAGCGATTACGAGATGTCAGCCACGTTCTATGACAGAGCGGTGCGAGAATGCAGAGAAGCAGGAGACATGCATTTATTAGTAATTCCGGACAATGATGGAGAAGCAAATTATGGGAATGAAGACAGAGTACCCTCAAGTACAGAAAATCTTGGAAACGAACCAGTTCAAGTTGAAGTGACCTATCTTGTGAGCAAAGCTATTGCAAAAATATCTTCAGCTGAAATCATTGAGTTTTCAATCAAGTTACTGTTCAGAAGGCTTCAAGGCATTGATGAGTCAACCAATGAAATGACCAAACCGGGCTGGTTTAAATTTGAAGAAAACACCATTAGCATGCTGAGAAACTCGCATAATTATCAGGAAGGTTTATTACTAACTCAGAAACTTATAACCTATCATCTAAGTTCACTACAAAAAAAGACAACGGACGAAGAAAAAAACGTCAGCTCAAGTATGCACAAGGAGGCTCTAGCAAAGTGGTATTCGCTTCGAGGACAAAATCAACATTGCCTGCGTCTCTTCTCAGAAGCTGTCAGTTCAAAACAACATGCTCTAACCATCATCTTGGAACTCTTCGGTGAAGAAGATAGGAGGACCGCCCATGCACACTGCGAATTAGGGTTATCAAAATACGCACTAGGAGATTATAACGCAGCTGCCGAGTCCTACAAGCGTGCACTCGACATCGAAATTCAATTGCTTCGAGAAGAACACCAGGAGACCGCTAGCAGTTACAATCAGCTGGGGGCTACCCAATATGCACTTGGACATTACACCTCAGCCGCTGAGTCACACAAGCGAGCACTTAACATCAGAAAAAAGGTATTGGGTGAAGAACATGAGGTGACCGCTGATAGCTACTCTAGCTTGGGGATTACCAAATATACACTTGGAGATCACCGCTCAGCTGTTGAGTCACACAAGCGAGCACTCAACATCAGACAAAAGGTATTGGGTGAAGAACATGAGAAGACCGCTAATAGCTACCATTATCTGGGGGTTACCCAATGTGCACTTCAAAATTACACCTCTGCCGCTGAGTCACACAAGCGAGCACTTAATATCAGACAAAAGGTATTGGGTGAAGAACATGAGAGGACTGCTAACAGCTACAATGAGCTAGGAGCTACCCAATATGCACTTAAAGATTACACCTCAGCCGCTAAGTCACACAAGCGAGCACTTAACATCAGACAAAAGGTATTGGGGGAAGACCATGAGGGGACTGCTGACAGCTATTATCGCCTGGGGGTTACCCAATATGCACTTAGAGATTACACCTCAGCCGCTGAGTCACACAAGCGAGCACTTAACATCAGACAAAAGGTATTGGGTGAAGAACATGCAAAGACTGCTGACAGTTACAATGACCTAGGAGCTACCCAATATAAACTTAGAGATTACACCTCAGCCGCTAAGTCACACAAGCGGGCACTTAACATCAGACAAAAGGTATTGGGTAAAGAACATGAGGTGACAGCTAATAGCTACTATAAGCTGGGGGTTACCCAATATGCACTTAAAGATTACACCTCAGCCGCTGAGTCACACAAGCGAGCACTTAACATCAGAGAAAAGGTATTGGGTGAAGAACATGAGAAGACTGCTGACAGCTACTATAACCTGGGGGTTACGCAATATGCACTTAAAGATTACACCTCAGCCGCTGAGTCACACAAGCGAGCACTTAATATCAGACAAAAGGTATTGGGTGAAGAACATGAGAGGACTGCTAACAGCTACAATGAGCTAGGAGCTACCCAATATGCACTTAAAGATTACACCTCAGCCGCTGAGTCACACAAGCGAGCACTTAACATCAGACAAAAGGTATTGGGTGAAGAACATGAAAAGACTGCTGACAGCTACAATGAGCTAGGAGCTACCCAAAATAAACTTAAAGATTACACGTCAGCCGCTGAGTCACACAAGCGAGCACTTAACATCGGACAAAAGGTATTGGGTAAAGAACATGAAAAGACTGCTGACAGCTACAATGAGCTAGGAGCTACCCAATATGCACTTAAAGATTACAGGTCAGCCGCTGAGTCACACAAGCGAGCACTTAACATCCGACAAAAGGTATTAGGCGAAGAACATGAGAAGACTGCTGACAGCTACTATAACCTGGGGGTTACGCAATATGCACTTAAAGATTACACGTCAGCCGCTGAGTCAAACAAGCGAGCACTTAACATCGGACAAAAGGTATTGGGTGAAGAACATGAAAAGACTGCTGACAGCTACAATGAGCTAGGAGCTACCCAATATAAACTTAAAGATTACATCTCAGCCGCTGAGTCACACAAGCGAGCACTGGACATCAGAGAAAAGATATTGGGTGAAGAACATGAGGTGACCGCAAATATCTACTATAAGCTGGGGGTTACCCAATATGCACTTCAAGAATACACGTCAGCCGCTGAGTCACACAAGCGAGCACTTAACATCAGACAAAAGGTATTGGGTGAAGAACATGAAAAGACAGCTAATAGCTACCAGAAGCAAGGGGTTACCCAATATGCACTTAAAGATTACACCTCAGCCGCTGAGTCACACAAGCGAGCACTTAACATCAGACAGAAGGTATTAGGTGAAGAACATGAGAGGACGTCTCACAGCTACTATAACTTGGGTGTTACCCAATTTACACTTGGAGATTACATCTCAGCCGCAGAGTCACACAAGCGAGCACTTAATATCAGACAAAAGGTATTGGGTGAAGAACATGAGAGGACTGCTAACAGCTACAACGAGCTAGGAGCTACCCAATATAAACTTAAAGATTACACCTCAGCCGCTGAGTCACACAAGCGAGCACTTAACATCGGACAAAAGGTATTGGGTGAAGAACATGAAAAGACTGCTGACAGCTACAATGAGCTAGGAGCTACCCAATATAAACTTAAAGATTACAACTCAGCCGCTGAGTCACACAAGCGAGCACTGAACATCAGAGAAAAGGTATTGGGTGAAGAACATGAAAAGACTGCTAATAGCTACCAGAAGCAAGGGGTTACCCAATATGCACTTAAAGATTACACCTCAGCCGCTGAGTCACACAAGCGAGCACTTAACATCAGACAAAAGGTATTGGGTGAAGAACATGAAAAGACTGCTAATAGCTACCAGAAGCAAGGGGTTACCCAATATGCACTTAAAGATTACACCTCAGCCGCTGAGTCACACAAGCGAGCACTTAACATCAGACAGAAGGTATTAGGTGAAGAACATGAGAGGACGTCTCACAGCTACTATAACTTGGGTGTTACCCAATTTACACTTGGAGATTACATCTCAGCCGCAGAGTCACACAAGCGAGCACTTAATATCAGACAAAAGGTATTGGGTGAAGAACATGAGAGGACTGCTTACAGTTACAATGAGCTAGGAGCTACCCAATATGCACTTAAAGATTACACCTCAGCCGCTGAGTCACACAAGCGAGCACTTAACATCGGACAAAAGGTATTGGGTGAAGAACATGAAAAGACTGCTGACAGCTACAATGAGCTCGGAGCTACCCAATATGCACTTAAAGATTACAGGTCAGCCGCTGAGTCACACAAGCGAGCACTTAATATCAGACAAAAAGTATTGGGTGAAGAACATGTGAGGACTGGTGACAGCTACAATGAGCTAGGAGCTACCCAATATGCACTTAAAGATTACACCTCAGCCGCTGAGTCACACAAGCGAGCACTTAACATCAGACAAAAGGTATTAGGCGAAGAACATGAGAAGACTGCTGACAGCTACTATAACCTGGGGGTTACGCAATATGCCATTAAAGATTACACCTCAGCCGCTGAGTCACACAAGCGAGCACTGAACATCGGACAAAAGGTATTGGGTGAAGAACATGAAAAGACTGCTGACAGCTACAATGAGCTAGGAGCTACTCAATATGCACTTAAAGATTACAAGTCAGCCGCTGAGTTAAACAAGCGAGCACTTAACATCAGACAAAAGGTATTAGGCGAAGAACATGAGAAGACTGCTGACAGCTACTATAACCTGGGAATTACGCAATATGCACTTAAAGATTACACCTCAGCCGCTGAGTCACACAAGCGAGCACTAAATATCAGACAAAAGGTATTGGGTGAAGAACATGAAAAGACTGCTAATAGCTACCAGAAGCAAGGGGTTACCCAATATGCACTTAAAGATTACACCTCAGCCGCTGAGTCACACCAGCGAGCACTTAACATCAGACAGAAGGTATTGGGTGAAGAACATGAGAGGACGTCTCATAGCTACTATAACCTGGGTGTTACCCAATTTACACTTGGAGATTACATCTCAGCCGCTGAGTCACACAAGCGAGCACTTAACATCAGACAAAAAGTATTGGGTGAAGAACATGAGAGGACTGGTGACAGCTACAATGAGCTAGGAGCTACCCAATATGCACTTAAAGATTACACCTCAGCCGCTGAGTCACACAAGCGAGCACTTAATATCAGACAAAAGGTATTGGGTGAAGAAAATGAGAGGACTGCTGACAGCTACAATGAGCTAGGAGCTACCCAATATGCTCTTAAAGATTACACCTCAGCCGCTGAGTCACACAAGCGAGCACTTAACATCGGACAAAAGGTATTGGGTGAAGAACATGAAAAGACTGCTGACAGCTACAATGAGCTAGGAGCTACCCAATATGCACTTAAAGATTACAGGTCAGCCGCTGAGTTACACAAGCGAGCACTTAATATCAGACAAAAAGTATTGGGTGAAGAACATGAGAGGACTGGTGACAGCTACAATGAGCTAGGAGCTACCCAATATGCACTTAAAGATTACACCTCAGCCGCTGAGTCACACAAGCGAGCACTTAATATCAGACAAAAAGTATTGGGTGAAGAACATGAGAGGACTGCTGACAACTACAATGAGCTAGGAGCTACCCAATATGCACTTAAAGATTACACCTCAGCCGCTGAGTCACACAAGCGAGCACTGAACATCGGACAAAAGGTATTGCGTGAAGAACATGAAAAGACTGCTGACAGCTACAATGAGCTAGGAGCTACTCAATATGCACTTAAAGATTACAAGTCAGCCGCTGAGTTAAACAAGCGAGCACTTAACATCAGACAAAAGGTATTAGGCGAAGAACATGAGAAGACTGCTGACAGCTACTATAACCTGGGGGTTACGCAATATGCCATTAAAGATTACACCTCAGCCGCTGAGTCACACAAGCGAGCACTGAACATCAGACAAAAGGTATTGGGTGAAGAACATGAAAAGACTGCTGACAGCTACAATGAGCTAGGAGCTACCCAATATCAACTTAAAGATTACACCTCAGCCGCTGAGTCACACAAGCGAGCACTTAACATCAGACAAAAGGTATCAGGTGAAGAACATGAGAGGACGTCTGACAGCTACCATAAGCTGGGTGTTACCCAATTTACACTTGGAGATTACACCTCAGCCGCAGAGTCACACAAGCGAGCACTTAATATCAGACAGAAGGTATTGGGTGAAGAACATGAGAGGACGTCTCACAGCTACTATAACCTGGGTATTACCCAATTTTACACTTGGAGATTACATCTCAGCCGCAGAGTCACACAAGAGAGCACTTAATATCAGACAAAAGGTATTGGGTGAAGAACATGAGAGGACTGCTAACAGCTACAATGAGCTAGGAGCTACCCAATATAAACTTAAAGATTACACCTCAGCCGCTGAGTCACACAAGCGAGCACTTAACATCAGACAAAAGGTATTGGGTGAAGAACATGAAAAGACTGCTAATAGCTACCAGAAGCAAGGGGTTACCCAATATGCACTTAAAGATTACACCTCAGCCGCTGAGTCACACAAGCGAGCACTTAACATCAGACAGAAGGTATTAGGTGAAGAACATGAGAGGACGTCTCGCAGCTACTATAACCTGGGTGTTACCCAATATAAACTTAAAGATTACACCTCAGCCGCTGAGTCACACAAGCGAGCACTTAACATCAGAGAAAATGTATTGGGTGAAGAACATGAGAAGACTGCTAACAGCTGCAATGAGCTAGGGGTTACCCAATATGCACTTAAAGATTACACCTCAGCCGCTGAGTCACACAAGCGAGCACTTAACATCAGAGAAAAGGTATTGGGTGAAGAACATGAGGTGACCGCTAATAGCTACTATAAGCTGGGGGTTACCCAATATGCACTTAAAGATTACACCTCAGCCTCTGAGTCACACAAGCGAGCACTTAATATCAGACAAAAGGTATTGGGTGAAGAGCATGAGAGGACTGCTAACTGCTACAATGAGGTAGGAGCTACCCAATATAAACGTAAAGATTACACCTCAGCCGCTGAGTCACACAAGGGAGCACTTAACATCAGACAAAAGGTATTGGGCGAAGAACATGAGAAGACTGCTGACAGCTACTATAACCTGGGGGTTACGCAATATGCCATTAAAGATTACACCTCAGCCGCTGAGTCACACAAGCGAGCACTTAACATCGGACAAAAGGTATTGGGTGAAGAACATGAAAAGACTCCTTGCAGACACAATGAGCTAAGAGCTACCCAATATAAACTTAAAGATTACACCTCAGCCGCTGAGTCCCACAAGCGAGCACTTAACATCAGAGAAAAGGTATTGGGTGAAGAACATGAGAAGACCGCTAATAGCTACCATAGGCTGGGGGTTACCCAATATGCACTTAAAGATTACACCTCAGCCGCTGAGTCACACAAGCGAGCACTTAACATCAGACAAAAGCTAGTTGCCGATGAAACCATTGAAGACTCATCGATCGTAAATGGAGAATCATATGCGTCGAGAGCTGCACGTACCTCTGGAAATATTGGAAATGATGTGCCAAACTAACGGGTTTCTGCTTTTATTTAAAACAACATGCCGCAGCGGCCGAGAACCGTTTTCTTTACACCGTCTAAATCAGCGACTGCTCGTTCCGTTTTCAACGCTTTTTCGGCGCTGAACATTGAATTTACAGACATACAATGCCTCCAACGAAAACTTAATGGGAAAGTCGTCGTGACTTTCAAGTCTGAGACCGCCAAAGAAAGGTTTTTAAGCTTCAATTCTCTAAAACTTGGTTCAGAAAACTACGCCCTACAAGATGTTGACAAAGCGTTAACATTTCTCACCATCTACGACGCGCTCTTTGAACTATCAGATTTGGCGATAATTAAACGCCTAGCACCTTACTGTGAGGTGTTACACTATCGGAGAGGTAAGCATTCTTATGCTCCCGCTGTTTACAATGGCTATCGATACTACCGTGTTCGGGTTTTTAAACCTATCCCGAGTTTCCTGAGATTTGGAAAGTTTCAGATCTTCCTGCGACGTAATGGCCAAGACGTAATTGGTCTGGACACTTTGCTAATGGCTGCCCCAACAAGATTTGCTTCAATTGCGAAGGCATTGGCCACGAGGCGTCAGAGTGTCAACGCCTCGTTCTATGCTGTATTTGTAAAGAGGAAGGCCACTTGGGGATCAATTGTGATTACTCTTGGGTCTTTCCACTCACTCGCTGCGCCGAAACCGATGAAACGGATGAAGTAAACATTGATGTATCAGACGAGCATGGTTCTATTGACGAAAATGCTACACTTGCCTCTGTTCTTCTTCCACCAAAAAATCAATCCTCTGAAAATTTTCCTCCGCCAAATCCGCCTGTCAACGAAGAACTTGCTGAGAATTTGCCTCCCGTCTCCCCCCCGCCTGACGACTTCAATGAAACTGATCTATCTTCTCAACCGGAACAACCTTCTCAACCTGAATATTTCAACGAGACTCAGCCACCCTCTCAACCTGAACAGTCTGAGCAACATCCTAAACCAGAACAACCTTCGCAACACTCTAAACCTGAGCAGCAACACTCTCAACCCGAACTGCCCTCGCACAATCTCTCTGAACAATCTTCTCAACCGTCATCCGTCTCTTCTGATTCCCCGATTCTGGATCCTCATGGTTTCATTGCTCCCAAATCCATCAAGCCGTCATCCCGTCACACACCTGCTCGCTTGCCTGATCTGTCCCTTGCCTGCATTCGTAAACCTACTACAACTACACTCACCACCAGAACGCCACACTCATCGATACCTGTTCCTACCACAGCTTCATTTACCCTTGAAACCGAAAATGACATGGAAACCACCCACGATCTCAAAAGAAAATCATCCGATGTATCTCCAAGTCGAAAGGAAACTACCCCCACGGAAAAGAAAAAAGGAAAAAATAGACACTCTAAAAAGTCCAAGTAAGTCTTTACTTTTTTAAGTGAGTCTTTTTTCCAAGTTATTTCAAACTCTTAACTATTAATGCAAGGGGGCTAGCAAGCCCCCTTACCGACAATTTCTTGTTTGATTTGATCGAGAAGTCCAACTGTGATGTCTGTTTTGTACAAGAAACGTTAATTCATTCTGAATCTACTATCAAATCTCTATCCTGTAGATGGCTGGCCCGTAGTTTTTGGTCCCCTACCTCCGGGAAACAGGGTGGTGTCGTCACCTTGATTTCTTCGAAATGCTCAAACGAAATCGTATCTTGGAAGAAGGACTCACAAGGTCGTATTGTCAGTGTTTTGATCAGGTGCAACGACTTTGATATTAATCTAGTCAATATCTACGCTCCTACCAATCCTACCGAACGGAAAAGTTTTTTTGTTTCGATTCATGAATTTTTCATTCCCTCCTCTGCGACTATCATCGGAGGAGATTTTAATTGTTACGACAACGCTCTCGATAAATTTGGTGGGAATATCTCTATACACAAAGACTACGAAACTTTAAAAAGTGATTTCGCGCTTTCAGATGTTTGGCGAAATTTGCATCCAAGATCAAGAGAATTTACGTGGTTTAACTCCACACGGTCAATTGGGAGTAGACTTGACAAGTTTTTAATTTCGAAAGATTTATTATCACCCAACGTTAAGTGTGACATTCGCCCTTGTTCGATATCCGACCACGATTTTGTTTTTCTTACCTTTGATATTTCCAGCGTTGTAAAACGCGGTCCAGGCGTTTGTTGTTTTAACAACTCTCTTTTGAACGATAAGGATTTTTGCGCTATTATAGAGAAACTAATCGATGATCATGTACGTTTTTTATCTTGTTTTCCGTGTCTCCAAGATTGGTGGGAGTTTTTAAAACAGTCTATTAAAGAAGAAACGATCTCCTTTTCCCGTAAAAAGCGAAGACAATTGCAAAGAGACCAGGTAATTTTGACGAACAAATTGATCCGTCTTCGTCTACGTTTAGTTGACGGAGACAATTCCGTCATCCCTTTAATTTCTGACACCGAATGTCGTTTGAAAGCCCTTCGAACTAAACAAGTCGAAGGAATCATTATTCGTAGTAGAGCAGAATGGCTAGAGGAAGGCGAACGCCCCAGTCGGTACTTTTTTAATGTACAAAGAATTAAAGCTCAACGATCCCACATCTCTTCGGTTTATTATTCTACCGGTGTCAAAGTCTCCTCCCAAGAAGAGATTGAAAAAGTTCATATCGATTTCTACACTCAGCTCTTTTCCGAAGAACCGATAGATGCTGCTCTTCAAGAAGATCTTTTATCCTCTCTATCACGGAAATTAACTTTTGATCAGGCGTCATCTTGTGAAGGCGAGATCACGCTTGACAAACTTACTCTCGCTATGAAAAATATGAATAGGAATAAATCGCCTGGCCCTGATGGCCTTTCGGTTGAATTCTACGCTAGATTTTGGGATCGTTTAGCTCCACATTTATGTCAAGTCTTAAACGCATGCTACCAAACCGGAGAGATGTGTGATTCCATGAAGATGAGCAACACACGCGTTATTTTTAAGAAAGGAGATCGTAAGAATCTGAAAAATTGGCGTCCGATTTCCCTCTTAAACGTTGATTATAAGTTATGCTCAAAAGTTCTCTCTCTTCGACTCTCTGAAGTTCTGGAATATATCGTTGACCCTGATCAAACTTGTTCTGTGCCCGGACGCAAAATTACTTCAAACTTACATTTACTTAGAGATATCTTAGATTACATCGACCGCACGAATGAAAACGGAATTTTGCTCAGTTTAGATCAAGAGAAAGCCTTCGATCGCGTTAATCGCACCTTTCTGCAAAGCCTCTTACCCCGTTTTGGTTTTGGCCCGTCTTTTTGTTTTTGGATCAACACTTTATATAATGGGGTCAATATGCGTGTTATTGTTAATGAATGGCTAACCGATGCGATTCCTTTGTCTCGTGGGGTAAGACAGGGGGATTCCCTCTCTCCCCTGCTCTATGTTTTGTGCGTTGAAACTCTCGCATGCAAAATCCGAAATAATCCTAAAATCGAAGGCTTTCTCCTTCCGGGCGCACGTGGTCTCTGCTATAAAGTTGGTAATTATGCTGACGATACGACCTGTATGGTGAAATCTTATCGCTCTCTGCAAGTTCTATTCAACATGATTAATATTTACGAGCGTGGCTCTGGAGCACGCCTTAATGTCACGAAAACAGAGGCCATTTGGTTGGGGGCGTGGCGTAAGCGCGACGACCAACCACTTGGCCTCAAATGGGTGACAAAAATTAAAATTCTAGGTGTTGTTTTCGGCCGCGATACTGAATTAGATAACTGGCGGCCAAAACTAGAGAAATTAGAAAAACATCTAAATTTATGGAAATCCCGCTCTCTTTCTCTTGTCGGCCGATCACTCATCGTTGACACCCTCGGAATTAGCAAGCTCCTATATCTCTCTACAGTTTTGTGTGTCCCAAAATGGGTAATTTCTAAGGTGAACGCTTTAATCTGGCCATTTGTCTGGAGTTGTCGAATTGAAACGGTGAGCCGAGCGACCTGCCACCAATCTCTTAGCAGTGGCGGTCTCGGCATTTTGAATTTCCTGATCAAAGGTAAATCTCTTAAATTAGCCTCAGTAATTTCTAATCTAGATGATCGCGAATCAAAATCCTTTTATTTGGCCAGATATTTTCTAGGCTCTAGGCTTGCCTCCTGTCGCTCGGAGTGGAGCTCTCTTCGAGATAACTCCACCCCGCGTACACAGATCTTGACGCCCTATTATGAGAATGTTCTCTCGGCGCTCACCACTCCACGTGGGATTCTCTCCCGCACGGAGTGGTGCGATTTTGAATTTTCTTCCAAGAAATGTTATCAAACTCTCTTGAAGGAAACTCCACATCTCCAATTCTTCATCGCTTTTGGACTCCCTTCCTTCCGATTGACTTTAATCTTGACAAATTTTGGAATTTAGTGCGAGATGACTTTTCTGAAAATTATAAGAACGACATACTCTGGAAAATTGTACTTCGCGCTATTAAGGTCCGCGATTCTCTAAAGAATTGGGGATATATCGACTCAGATAAGTGCGCCTTCTGTTCCCGTAAAGAAACTTTAGATCACTGTTTTCTCAATTGCCCCCGTATGAAATCTGTATGGACCCACTTTTCCCCTGTTATCTCCTCTATCCTTGGAACTAGATTTCTCCCATCCTGTACCTATGTTTTCTTTTTTCGTTGGACCCCCGCTAGTCCAAAACAGAATCGTATTGTCCGCTTTCTAATTAAGATAATTCTGTACAGCATCTGGAAATTTCGAAATAAATCTACCTTCCACAATGGGAATGACCCCCCTGAGGGTATAATTCGCTATGCCCTCAGCGAGACCAAAAACAGAATTGCGTGCGACTACTTCCGACTCTCGTTATCTAACTTTAGAAAAGCTTGGGAGTCCCCATCAATCTGTACAATTGATGGAGACTCCTATAGAATACTTTTGTAAATAGATAACCTTAAGCTTTAGTTAACATTTGATTAAATCAACTGGGAATTATTTACAACTTAGAATTAGCATTAAACAATCCTAGAGTTACATTAATATTAGTCTACGTTAGCCCTAGCCATACCAATATCATAGATTAAGCTTATATTAATATTAGACCTAACTATTTTGGAATTATTTATAACCTTACATTAATATTAGTAATATGTAATACTCGTAGATAATTAACAACTCTTGAACTTTGGAACTTTGGAATGTTTATTAATAATTAGTTGGGGCCAAGCCCACGTGCGTTAGCACTTTTATTTTGTAACTTATCTGGTTTGTTATGAATAAACCCTTTTCAAAACTTAAATTGGGCGAAGAACACGAGAAGACTGCTGACAGCTACTATAACCTGGGTGTTACCCAATTTACACTTGGAGATTACACCTCAGCCGCAGAGTCCGACAAGCGAGCACTTAATATCAGACAAAAGGTATTGGGCGAAGAACATGATTGGAC
Organism: Stylophora pistillata; assembly: GCF_964205215.1. Lineage (NCBI taxonomy): Eukaryota > Metazoa > Cnidaria > Anthozoa > Scleractinia > Pocilloporidae > Stylophora > Stylophora pistillata. The sequence goes on from NC_142527.1 coordinate 3,538,012, forward strand.
CGCTAATAGCTACCATAATCTGGGGGATATCCAATTTGCACTTGGAGATTGCACCTCAGCTGCTGAGTCACACAAGCGAGCACTTAAAATCAGACAAAAGGTATTGGGCAAAGAACATGAGGAGACCGCTAATAGCTACCTTAATCTGGGGGCTATCCAATTTGCACTTGGAGATTACACCTCAGCTGCTGAGTCACACAAGCGAGCACTTAACATCAAACTAAAACTATTGGGCGAAGAACATGAGGAGACCGCTAAAAGCCACGATAATCTGGGGGTTACCCAATATGCACTTAAAGATTACACCTCAGCCGCTGAGTCACACAAGCGAGCACTTAACATCAGACGAAAGGTATTGGGTGAAGAACATGAAAAGACTGCTGACAGCTACCATAATCTGGGGGTTACCCAATATGCACTTAAAGATTACACCTCAGCCGCTGAGTCACACAAGCGAGCACGTAACATCAGACAAAAGGTATTAGGTGAAAAACATGAGAGGACGGCTGACAGCTACTATAACCTGGGTGTTACCCAATGTACACTTAGAGATTACAACTCAGCCGCTGAGTCACACAAGCGAGCACTTAACATCAGACAAAAGGTATTGGGCGAAGAAAATGAGGAGACCGCTGATAGCTACTATAGCCTGGGGGCTACCCAGCATACACTTGGAGACCGCACCTCAGCCCCTGAGGTAGACCAGGGAGCACTTAACATGAGACAAAAGGTATTGGGCGAAGAATATAAAAAGGCCGTTAACAGCCACTATAATCTGGGGGTTACCCAATATATACCTAATATGTAAAAAAATTAAGTAGGTTGATAAATCCGTGTGGGGATTTTTCGATTTTCTTACTGTTTGCCTTGCAATTTTTCTGTCAAGTTTACCGATTTAACCTAAACCGATTCGTTTTAAGTAGGAGGCCATCGCGGAAGATGCACCTAGCTAAACGAAATTCTCTCACACGATATTTAAGGTTAATATCTTGGAAGTCTTTGGACCAAATTTTAAGGTAATCCGTTTAGTCTACAGACCCTATTAATTCATTCAAAGAAGGCACATTGGCGTATACATGAATTAGGTTTTTTTTTTTCTCACATCTCATGAGACTCTAAGCAAATACATATTTTGCGGGTAACTTTCCAACGGTTATTAAGGCACCCGTGACAGACCTTAAGGGTTCTTTGGCTCAGTTCTGCCGTTAAAGACCAGAATCAGTAATCCGGTTTGGTTTTTCCTGTGCAGGAAAATGTACAATAGGCGCCACAAGGCAGTTTTTAATTGGCGTTCAGTGATGTGGTAGACTTAGCCTAGGAACGAGGTTGAATTTTGGCATCGACTGTTTCAGGCTTGAAGTGCTGTGCCGCAAATAAGCGATAACCAGGCTTTTCACAGTTTACACTTATCTTCCGAATGAACTTTTGGCGAACAAAACAACCACACTTTCCTGACAAAAAAGGCTTTTGGAAGTTACTGCCACATATCTTTCATTTCCATAAGTCAAAAAAAACTTGCGGTCCATAGCATGGCTTTGGTGGTATATAGTTCAGAGGCAAAAAAACTTTAGAAGTTTGTTATCAGATCTGAGCGGGAGAAAACCTTGTAAACAAAGATCATCGCGTTGAAATACATATATTTATTGAGCGACTGTTGGGATAAAGTAGACATAGGAATGGAAAATGGAGAAATTTGGCTCGTGCATGCAGAGAAAGATATCAATTGCAGCGTCATTATGTGATGACTTTTGCAACCAGAAGTTTAATAAACGTAGGATTTTACTTAGTATTGGTTTTGTAGGAAGCCTGAGATATGAGTTTATCATTCTGCAGAGTTGGATGGTTACCATCATTCTGGACTTCTCCGAGAAACGGTGTAAGTCACAAAGTGACTCATTCCTTGTCTGTTGACTTTGCTGCAGTACTTACACTAGTCCCCGCATTTCATCTGGCGATTTTAGTATTTCCATTTTGTCATGACATCAATTTGTTCCTAAGTCTTAATCTCCACTAACTCTCCATGATAACAAACAATGAAAGGTACTCAACGGCGATTTTGCTTAAAACAGCAAGGCCTTCAATTCGTTCACTCTGAACCGTATATCCGGCCAGATTATAGGTCCGTGTAGCCTCTTGTTTCTACTGGCTTACGTATCCCGCAGTAAAACTTGATGGTAAAGGATCGAGTGTGAGCAGCGAAGATTGGCTAAACCACGAGCCTTTATCCGTTTCGGTGAGATTCTTTGGCCATTCCACTTCGAATTTCTTTACCTCGTGTGCTAACAGCCAGACTTTATTTTTTACTTTCGCGTGGACTCTTGGATCCTTCGACCCTTCTCCTTTTATCTTTCTGCATTCACATTATAGTTTTAACGTAGACAGATAGCAAAGATTTCCACATGCACCCGATATCAGGAGATGTTTACGCAATTAAAATTCAAGGAACAGGATGTTTTACCGCAAGAAACCCTACGGGAGTCATTTATGTTGACGTGTGATAATTGCCTATTGACACTTTGGCGGGAAAACGAATTCAGTTTGAAAATACGTTTTCGTAAATAATTCGCGAGCGTTTCAATATTTTACACTAATTTTTCTTGGAAACTATTCTTAAATTATTAATGATTAGTTTGGTATAAAAATGAAAAAATTGGTTTTCGAAGGTGAACCGCATCCTTAACATATCTTAGTATCTTTATTTCTTCAAAAACGCTTGTTTTCTGACCCGTGATCCAATCCGTAATCCGATCCTGGGTTTGTCGACGACGCTCAAATTCAACCACGCTTCGGCCGGCGATACAAAATTTTTGTCAGGAAGTAACGATAATCAAAACAAGAAGTTTCCCGGACGTTGGCAATCCAACTAAAAGTTTTCAAAAGGTTCTCCTTCCATTCGCTGTTATGATTGGTTCACAGAATATTATCGCTAGTTGATTGGATTCTCGGGAGAAGATTAACTCCTTCTCAAAGCATGGTCGGCAGGTTTCTCCTTGCGGCAGGATCGTAAGTAGTGGGTAAAGATGAGCCGATATGGGTTTCCCATCGATACGATACCGAGTAAGGCATTGATACTTTTCTTCGATATCGATACCGATACTGTGACGCCATGGAGCTAAATAGTAAGTCACGTGATTTGATTGACGAAATTTAAACCGTATTAGAGACGTACTTAAGTCGATCCTCGTGTTCGTCAATGAGTTCACTTTTGTAGCGCTCACACGCCACTACTTAGACTGGTACAATGCGGTGCTCATTGCCCAATCTCGAGCCCAAAGTCTTCTCGGCTCCTCGCCAGTGGTTATTTGTTGGTGTGATACAAGGCGCGGGCAGGTCACGTGCAATATCGAAAGCAAAGATACATTTTGCTAGTATCCTAACCCTAACCTAAAGTTTGTATAAAAGCGATCATAGCAGTAATGAACCCTTCTTATACATCGAATGCAAACATGGCGTCCAATTTGAATCGTCACTGTTTTGGACTCACCAGCCTCGTCTTCACGTGGAAACACAAAAGGATTACTACATGTGTGAGAGGCTAGTGAGTCCAGAACAATGGCAACTCAAATTGCACGCCATACTTGCATTCGGTGGATGTAACAGTGGAACTGAGGCCTAAAAAGAATTCAGGCCCATGCGGAATTTGGTTCATTACAGCGAGGATCGCTTACACATATTTTATGAAACCGCAGAACCGTTTATGTTTTTGGTACAGTTTTGTTACTTGAGGCAGAAATTTTAAAATGTATGACTTTGTTTTTCAATAAATAAAGGCTGATAGTTTCTAAAGAAACTATCATATTTGTTTTTCAAAGTAGACTTCAGACAATTGAAACCCATCTCATTGTAAGTTAATGTTTTCTACCCTGGCAGTTGCTGACTCATTCTTCATGCATAACTAAATAATTGGCTTGGACAGAAATTTTTTGACGAAAAGAATGAAGTCATAAAATTTCTGCAGTTTGTGGGTATTTCAAAGTTTCCAAACTTACGATTTTTCTTTTGTTTGAAACTCGTATGAGTAAAACTCCCACATCATGGTAATTTCTGATATTTCACAACCACAGATTAATTGGTCCAGGAGTTTCGTATTATGTTCTGCCTATCAGACTTTATTTCTCCCTCCCTTATCAAGCAAATGGGTGTAAAATCTTAACTCCACTGATTTCATTGCTTTAGGATTCCCTTGGAGAAAATCCAGTGCACAAGGCTGCTCGCCGTGGAAGAAGTCAACGTTTGAGGTTGTTACAGGCATTTGGTGCTCCCTTAACCCTTAAACTCCCATAAGTGACCAAGACAGAATTTCTCCTTACAATATCAATAGAATATCAAGCAGACAAGTGATGAGAATAAGGAGAAAAAGAAAATCGGGGGATTATCAGTTGATCTAATACCAAATTCTCCAAATAACATCATAAGAAGAATTACTTTTGAGATCTTGGGAGTGAAAGGGTAAAGGTATTTAGCACCATGCTCACATTTAAAGATGACTCTTAAATTCCAAGGTTTCGTGTTTGACAGAGCTGTCAATAAGAGCTTACCAGAACCTCTTGGCAGTCCACCATTTCTTGCCAGCTTCTTTTCCCCTCATTACACTATCAGTCCCGGAGGAAAGTTGTACAAAACTGTTGAAATAACAAAACAGTTTGTACAGGACATTCTGTGTTTTTGAGCTGGATGCATTTACCCTTAGCAAGTTTAGACAAATGATTAAATTGCACGTTAAGAGTTTGCGTTGAGGTTCTTGTGGACGTTAGCAAAGGCTTGGCAAATTTTAACTGAATAGTCCCTAATCATGTGCGTAATTTGATGAAATAACGATGGTGTTTACGATACCCTGGCCACCAACTGGCTTTTACTTGTTATCAACTTTCAAACTTATTGACAGCACTGGTTTGAGCAAGTGAACCTTTCACCCTTGTACCCCTTCGGCTTACAGAAAGTCATTTCAATTTGGTGCTATCTTAAGATACTACTTGACTCGCTGATATGCACCTGTCTGACATACAAGTGTTTCTATTCCCATCACCTGTTTGCTGAAAAATTTACTTTAATTGTAAGAAGTTCAATGCTCGACTCCATATCTATATAAGCTGTTTAATCTGACTCGTACAATCTGGTTGACTAAAAGGAAAACAATATTACTGAATAAAGAAAACGAAACGGAACGAAACAAAATAACACTTACAAGATTTGTAAGTCTGAGAGAAACGACACCTGCGAAAACCCAAAACTTTACTCACACGCTCGCGAGGGGGTCCAGGCCATAATATACATATCTAACCCAGTACCGCGCAGTTAGGGTAAAACTAAATATGACGTATTTTAATCAGCAAGAGAATTTACTCGTTAATCACATCTCTGCGCGAAAAAGTTAACCTTCAGGTACAGTATAAGACAGTTTTCATATTAAATGGAGCATAACCAACCTCTGTTATCTTTCAGTACTTTTAACATGTACCGGCAAACACCCAGTGACGTTGCCTCCATGCCTGGGTTTGGACAAAGAGTTCAGTTCTCGAGAAATCCCAGCCCTGCTACAGGTAAACACTTTCTTGGTCATTCCTATCATAATGGTGATCTGTTAATCAAAATAGATGTGTAGGAGCAACTAGATGTAGGTCACTCAATTTTGCTTCTTTACACTTTATCTTTATAGTAGTTTTATCCCATTTATTTCTTCATAATTGATGAATTATCTTCTTAAATTCCAGTGTCCAGTCAGAGAAAAAGTAAAAGATTGCTTGATGATGGAGGCTACCCAGATCAAGTAAAAAGACCCAGAAATGGTTGGTATTTTCTCACAGGACTATCACTATTCTAAATAGACCTTGTTCAGTGATGAGTTCAAACAAAGTATTTAAATTTACCGCCACACCTTACGAATATTCTTATCAATAAAATCTCCTGATGAGTGGGTAATCACGAAACAGTCTTGTAGGAATGAAAGCGTAGTCTTAATATTTTCCTAACCCAACGTATATCTATAAATATAGAAAAGTACGAAGATTACGCTTTGATCCCTACAAGCCTGTTTCGTGATTGCTTACTCTTCAGGGGATCTTCCCCTGATGGGTGAACAATCCTGAAACAGGCTTGTAGGGATGAAAGTGTAGTATTTGTATTTTTCAAACTCAACATATATTGCGCTCTACTTTTATGTATATACAATATATGTATGTATAACATCTGAAGGACTGTTTCGGCCCTCTAGGCCTCATCAGTGCAATACTGATTCTAGGATGGGCCTCATCAGTGCAATGCTGATTCTAGGATAGAGGTAACGCCAAATAGCCACCCCTAATGATTCCACATTTGTGGTTTCATCTAGGTCATACCAGAGTGCTCAAACTAGTAACCAGTGAGCATGGCGCAATTTCATGACCTGACCCATCCTAGAAGAGTGCTCAATTTGGACTCGAAAGCAAAGGTTTGTAACGCCAAAGAGCTATATATCATCAGGGCTTGATCAGTACAAAGTTGTGCAAATTAACGCTAGTTAAATTTATACAATAGGCTGCTAAGGTTTGTTAATGGTAAGTTAATGGACCTTCGGCGAAGTGCATCCGAACTCTCCAAAACTAAATTTAACGCTTTTTCCCTCATTAGCTGCAGAATGACGCAAATGATCGACCCAATGAAGAGCGATCTACTGAAACAAGACCTTACAGCAAAACTAAGTTTAATTTCTTGTTGATTCATTAAAAGTAATGTACATTAATCGTGATAACTAGTAATCATCGAAGATAAGGAAAGTGCGTTCGATCTCTAGTAAAAGTTTTTTTATTGTACTGATTGCGCAGAAATATTCAGGGAAAGTGGATTGTGGGGTGCTTTTGGTCAGTGCCATAAACCAGTGGCAAAGTTGAACACAACAATAAGGTTTAATAGTTCAACATCTTAGTACTGCACTTGATACAATGGCAGTGACCAAAACAACTAATAGGACAACATTGAACAAACCGATATATCATGTTTAACAGTAGCATACTAAGTTGGAATTCAATGAGAAACTTGCGTAACTCAATATGTCAATGTATTTTGTGGTCTACGGTTTAAAAATTACTTTAGAACGAGATGAGTTCACTACGTTGCAATTAAAAAAAAAATTGTATAACTCAACATGTTAACGTATTTTGTGGTCCACTTGTAAAATTACTTTGTAACGAGATGAGTTCGCTAAGTCGCAATTCAAAACGTAATTTGTGTAACTCAAAGTACAAAAGCGAGGCTTTTCGGTAGCAACCGTTGCTCAGGGAAAAACCCTATACTCGTTTCTCTGTGCGACTGCGAGTTGTTTACAATTTGTTGAAGCGTTTTTTTCGAAGATATTCCCATAGCACACAGAGAGGTATGAAAAGAATTGCTCATCAATCTTTTTTAAAATGCTTGGGAGGCATTTCAAGATCAGTAGACTCATTCCATTTTGTTTGCGAAGCCTTTTGTAATGCAAATGTACGTACACGGGCGCCTTTGGGAAGTTTCATATGAGGAACGTCGCGACTAGAATCACTTACAATCGCTAGCAGGTTCTACATTTTCTGTATTTTCCGAGGATATGCTTGTAATTGTACTTAGGCATAAAATTAAAGAAATACGGGTATACCGACGATTCAAGACATAGTTATGTTATGAGTATTGGTCCTGGCCGGACCAATACTCGTGGTCTTAAAATAAGTGAGGAGAATTTGCTACCTTTCTATAATCAAGAAATGGATAGATATCCTAGTCTTCTCGGATAAGGACGAATAAATCGTAGGCCCCGTATCCTGGCAGGGTTAGGGGTAGGAGACGTAATTTCCCACGCAGGTGGGATGGGTGGGTGTTGGCCCTTAAAAGCCCCTGTGGGGAGTGGTCAATTAACCTATATAGGTATGTAGGTATGTATGTATTTATGTTACAAATGTTAGCTTTCCTGTGCCATGTGTAGCCCTGCGCAAAGGAAATACGTCAATTGTAATGAATACACATTGTCTAATAAACCTTTAAACTTCTGTGAACTGTGCCTAAAGCCGTTTTCTTTTTAAATCTCTTTTTCTTCTTAATCCCGGTGAAGAACGCCCGAAAATTGTTGTGTACCGATGTGTTAAGACAGGATATCGTGCAGATGTAGATGGTAGAGAGGTCATCTACTCCTGTTTTTCAATAAAGAATCCATCAAAACTGAAGGTAACTTCTGCTACATTATAAACCTTTTGTGGTTTCATTGAACAAATTCTGATTTTATACAGTTTATATCTAAATATATACATTACATTATGATTATAGACCTGGTTTATCGAAATTCGATGTTTCGCAGGAATTTCAAAGCATCGAGGGAACAAAAATATGTTCACTTCACTTTAAGTACTCGCATTTTCGCCGCCATATTTGCAATCGGTGTATTCAGCTCAAGGCAGTCAAGAAAACATTTGTACATGAGATCGAAGCTATTTGTGCCACGTAGCCAGTCAACCAGCCAGTCTGCCAGTCCACCAGTCCGCCAGTCCGCCAGTCCGCCAGTCCATCAGTCCACCAGTCCACCAGTCCACCAGTCCACCAGTCCACCAGTCCACCAGTCTGCCAGTCTGCCAGTCCGCCAGTCCGCCAGTCCACCAGTCCACCAGTCCGCCAGCCTACCATTCTACCAATCGACCAGTCCACCAGTCCAAAATGGCGCCCAAAGCCCGAATTCCCATACCATCGCCATCGTTCCCCTTGGGAATGGTCCATAAAGCCCTCGAGAGTGATTTCCGTAAAAACGACACCATTAGTATGCGTTCTCCTTCGTCGAACGTAATTATGGCTTTTCAGCGAGAACCGAAGTTGACTTTGTAAAAGAATTACAAAAGTACAGTACAAGTGAAGATAAAGGTGAAGATCGATGTGGCTTAATAACTCGTTGGGATTTCTTGTTTTTGGCAGTATATGTACATATAGTACGTTTAATGGCCCACAAGCTTTACCGTAAAGTGTTTTCCTTGGTCGTATGCATGCATCAAGGCGTATAGGTTTAAAATATGCTGTCACTGATGAACTTACGGGCACAAGCTTTTAAGTTAGCTTCATAATCACCAAAGACTGGCGTTTTTTACTTGGAATAGAGAAAATATTTGAAAATAGTGCATTTAAATACTTGGTCCATTTGCTGTAGCATACCAGATTCCATGTTTACGATGGGCCAGTTCTCTACCAACTTGAAGATTTGATAATGACCATGGATATGCCAAGTTATTCTAACTGATTTAAACTTTTCAGAATCAATTTAGCTCCAATCATTGTTTACCAAAGATAATTGGGGGAATAAATAATGTCAAATAATTCAATAGGGCGGACGGGGATAGTGTCCTTCAACTTAACACAGTTGGCAGGTTCTTTTACATTTAGACTTGACGTATGTACTTTGCTGACATCGACGTCTCCAAGACTGATAGCGACATTTTCGAGTACTGTCCTCGCACCTCCCTAAAACAGGGAGGAAAAACTTGGTTACGGTTTAAATGCATGAAATCAATGACTAAAAACTGGTATCTGTTGTATAATTATACATTGCATGGAAAAAGAAAATAGATAAAAAATGCAGTAATTTCATTTTCAATCAGAAAGACTGACTGCTTCTACTAGAAGAGACAGGTTTACCCAGTCCTCCAAAAGGATATTCCGTTCATCGTTAAATACGGACAGGCTCAGTTCGTATATATGAATCAACGCCAACTTCTTCTAAAACTGCTCATGATACGAAAATCGTATATGCATACAGAGCAAGATGCGTTTACATATCGAAAAATTTAACTCAGGAGTCCTTTTCGTCACTTTATCTCCCTCTCTTACTTTCTCAACTTAACTCGTTTGGAAAAGAATTTTGTAGTAGCTGACAGTTTTATAGAGAAATCGTTGTTTAAAGAAAATCCAAATCATTTTTTAACTTGAGGGAGAATGATAAGAATGGTGCAATTTTGACATGATAATTGGATTCGAACTATGACAATAAAAATGGTTCGACTTCTCCACAGGGATGTGCAAGCTATTTGAAAATTTTGCAGCTGTACTGGTTTTAACTTCCCCCCTCTGTCCTTTTTCTTTCCCTCTCTGTTTAAACTCTGCATTGTACATAAGGTTCGCCTGCTGAGCATCAGTCAGACTTAAACGTTTCCTCTGACCAATGGTTACCCGGAAAAGAAATCGGTATTTTTTTTTTTTTTTTTTTTTTTGCGTTAGCCTTTCAGAATGTTTAAGATGGCGTGTTAATCAGTTTAAAGAAAATCTGTTACAAATGGTACAATCTGATTTGCTACGCGGATCAATGTCAGTCAGCTTCTGAGCAACTGCGCACCTACCCCTTCCATAACCGAACAATAGTCAACTGATGACAAGTTAGGGTTAGTGTTGGTTTAGGGGAGGGGTGGGTGCGCAATTGCTCAGATATTGACAATACCCGCCATCTATTTCGTGATAGATATTGTGTATAGCGTTAAGCTTAGAACAGTGGCGGATTTAGGGAAGGGACCCAGGGGCCCGGTCCCCCTCTTATTTTGGGAAATAAATAAACGCAGAGGGAAGAAAAGCCGGCAGGTGTACATATACACACAAAAAACTGGGTCCCCCCCTTAGCTCAAGGTCCGGATTCGCCACTGTGGAGTAAGCAATAGATGATCAGGGACGTTAACCCTTTAACTCCAATGAGTGACCAAGACAGAAATTCTCCTAACAATGTTAATACAATATCAAGCAGATGAGTTATGAGAATAAAGAAAAATATCAATCTTGGGAATATTGGTACATCCGTTCACGAATTCTCCGATCTGACGTCATAAGAATGGAATGACAGATAGTGAGGAGAGTTTCTAATAAGATCTTGGGATAAAAGGAATGATGCAATGGGATAAAAGGAATGGGATAAAAGGAATGATGCAAAAGGAATTATACAATATCAAGCAGATGATTTATGAGAATAAAGAAAAATATCACTCTTGGGAATATTGGTACATCCGTTCACGAATTCTCCGATCTGACGTCATAAGAATGGAATGACAGATAGTGAGGAGAATTTCTAATAAGATCTTGGGATAAAAGGAATGAGCGATTCTTTGCGTGAACAACTATGTATTTAAATAGAATTTGAACTATAGACTCTAGATAACGATGGCTAAACATACCCCTTGTTTTTTAACAACTATCGTTGGCTTTCTACTCTTGCTATAAGCTTTACTTCTGTAATGCATCAAACTTCCGTAATCATATGGCGTACTAAGTGAGTCAGTTTTTGAACGGTGGTACTTGTGAAAATTTTTCTTTGCTCCTGAGAGAGAAAGACTATCGATAAGGACAAAGAAACGCAGTACGTTCACACTTTGAGTGAAAAATAGATTAAAGGTGAACTGGTGCAACAATCACTTGGAAATTTTCGGAAATCAATGCTTACCTGGGCGGACGTTTTCATACTTTATTTTGATATAAGAGTCCCTATCAGGTCGAGACTGTTCGTGATAAAATCCGATTGCATCCCCTGAGAGAAGTAAAACTTTATAAATTAAAAGCCATATCACAGGTACTGTTAGCTTAAGAATGCGAGCTTGGCAAGAATTTTAAATTGTCACTCTGAAACTCTTCATCGTAACAGCTATTCAGGCGATACAATGAAAACAACCCCACAGGAACCTAGATTTATCGCAGTCAGGTTAAAAGGTTCTTATTAGTGTTTTGGAATTTTACTGACTGTACAGGACATTTAAAAAATTAACTGAGCCTGGATTTCGTCATTTAAGTGCGTTATCATAATGCAAACTCTTGATTATCAGGAATGTATACTTTACAACACTGATTAGGAAAAATAATTTTTCTGGAGAGATTAACAAAGTACGTGTAACACAAAGATAAATGAAAAAGATCATTAGATTTCCGACAGTTACGAATAAAATTTTAAAAGCTTTTTAAATTGAGCACTCTAAGCACATGTCGCGAAAAACAACAGCATTCTAGGCGATGGTGCACCTCTATAATGAAATGCCTGAAAATCTCTACCCTACTGTGGCTTTTGGCGGAACATCACTATGGATTTACCTATTTCATGAGCAATTATTCCTTACGACCAACATCTTGGTCCGAGGAAGATTCCCCGACGGCGGCCGGTTCTCCCCACAAATGATGCACACCTGGTGTATAGAAATGGCGTATTCTTTCAGTGTTTTAACATTTCAAGAATAGCCATATAAACAGTAAATGCATTCGTATGTTCACACACAATCTATCTTGGATAGTAATGGGATTTTCAGCACAAATTTTCATACGTTTCGTAATGTATATTTGAATCGCCTGCACTCATCTGTAGTGCAATATGAATAACAGTGACATCGCTAGTATTATTTACTGGGATCAATGGATTTCTAGACGTGCCATGATTTTCAGATTTTAAATCTTCTCAGAACAGTGATTGCTACATATACTTACTTACCGATTGCTCTACTGAAACAGGATGTAAGCTTTTTCGTTTGTTCTCTTCTTAAACCGGATGCAAGTTTTCGCCCTCCATTCCGCCATTGCTGCTTTGATGGCTGTCATAGCTCGGGATTTTCGACCTAAAAGTAAGTAACTTTTGGTTGGCGATTAAAAAATTTTTGCGGAAGTTGGGCAACGAATTCCTTCTTAGTTAATTCAGCGTAAGGTTCACAACTTTCATAGAAGGAAACTTAGCTCCGTAATTAGAGATCAATTGAGAAATCGACCAATAAATTGATAGATTAATGCTGATTGAATGATTGATTGGTTGATTGACTTAAATATTTGAACCAAGAGTACATGGTAAGGAAATTGGGAGGATTTTCAAAAAGGAATTGTTTTATCCAAAATAGTTCTCCAGCAAAATATGGACTCCCGAGCGCTTAAAGTCAAATCAAATTAAAAGGAATCCGCCAACCCGTATGACATCATGGTTCTCTAACTTTCCTTCCTCCTTCTTGTTGAAACATAATGATGGTCTAGGGATACAGGTAAACGCTCTAAAGAACTTACCGAGGTTTATATCGATTTTGTATTTTATGACTCCCCTTGACCACAATTTGGATCTTGACGTGGCTCTCTTATGGCGAGAACCATCAATGTCCAATTCTTTTTCTGCTCTTTCATGTTGCTCTTTCGGGAGAATCATGTCTCCTTCAAACAGACTAGAGTTTCGTATACTAAAATTCTCTAAAAGGAGAAATCATAAAGGATTTAATATAATACGAAGCCTAAGGCAGCTCATATTTTGTCGAATACGACATGATGAAAAGATCGCTTTAATTTCTATTGCCGAACTAACGTGCTGGGCTCAGAGTTTCCAACGCTTATAGATTTTCATAATGCTTAACGGATGAGATTTTTTTCCGATGAAAAGCAGTCGATATTTACCTCTACTTTACTATATAACAGTTGTAGATAATGCCGGCTTTTTTTGTGCACCAATTCTAACAAGCTAGCTCTCCATTTCGATTGGTCAGTCTTGATATTTTGAATCATGTCTTCTTTTAACGGTGTAAAAAAAAACAATTTAGGATACTGAAATGCAGTGCGATCGTCCCCTTGTCGCAATGTAACTCAGGTAATTCGCTATTCCTAAGGTAATTGGCTATTCCTAAGGTAATTGGCTGTTCCTAAAACAGAACAGGCACATTTTCTAACACTAACTTCCATGAGCTGCTTGATATGTTTGAATGACGCACCTACTCTTACCATGGGGACGGACTGTGTGATGCACTAAGCACAGACCTCAGCAGCAGAAGAGCGAAAATCCACCTCATCTTTAACTAAACTCTGGAGAAAGGAGTGTTTTAAAAAACAACTACCAGTGACCCGCTAAAAGACCTTCAGCTATATATAGTATTTTGGAACGTCCAACATCAAGAGTACCGAATAAGATTTAGACAGTGGTTAGAACCACTTAGGATTCTCAACTATTTTCGTAATAATCGTGTACGCTTAAAAGAAGCAATATATAAGTGTTTCGTAAGAGATAAGCCGCTCAATGATTGTGCATCTGCAACGTAAACAAACAAATTTGGTCTACACTTGAGTAACAATGACTTCAGCGGTACTGCGTTCGTTTAACCCATGTTTTAACATCTTTCAAAATTAAAGCCATTGTCTGGGTTGATAAAATCGTCAACCACACACCGGCTGCGAATATAGAAATGAATAAATGAATAACTGAATAAAAAAAAAAGCATGGATATAGCACTTAAATCGACCAATCCTCTCAGCACTCTACAAGATTGTCTGTCGAAATGATATGGGAGAAATAAAAAAAAAAAAAACTGAAATACGGCAGGCATATATAATAAAAGAAAACTGTATTAGCGATAAACTGGGATACCTAGCTTAAGCTCTAAATGTTATACGTGTAAATATCCAAACAAGAATATCGCAATGAATCTCAACTTTAGAAGGAACTTCAGATGACTGAATGAGTCTGAAAGTCTCTTTGAACCGCGGGCAGAAATTTTTAAAAAGCTAACTGAGTATAAGTTACAGCCATTTCTTCTACTTTTTTTCATTATGAAGGGGGTTTGGCGTTTAAAAACATCTTAAGAATAAATTCAACCGATAACATATAACATATAGACAAGCTAGTATCTAAAAAGAACGCGGTGATATTGGATTATGATAACTGGCAGTGACGAGCCATGTATTGCCTTCCTTTTTTAATGACCTCTTGAGCTGAAATTAACAGTTCCTGTGCAAAGGAATACTTCATGCATTGACGTAGTTTAGAAGTATTAAAGGAGAAAAATATCGGGGAAATTTCCAATGAAAACGGAAAGTAAGGCCGTTGTTCCATTGACTCACCCGCGGTCTTTCAGGTATTTTACGCAAAGTATTCACTGCCAACTTCAATATGACGTTATTTCTAGCCTCGGGTTAAAAAGTTATTTTGGGATAGCAGATATTGTCTCAATATGTCCAATCTGTATGTTGTATCTTAACTGAGCTTTTGAAATCCTACAGCGCCAATAAACTTTGTTGTTTTTGTTGTTGTTCAGCGTTCATAAACTTCAATAAAACAATAAAACCAACTGAGAAGATAAATGAGGCCTTTAAGATCATGCAATATATATATCCGTTCGAAAAGAAGACTTTCTAGTTACATCATGATTATCATATTTATGTCGAACCATTTGATAATTAGAATAGGAAGCGTATTTAACCTGTCGCTTTTTTCAATCACTGTTTCCATGAAAGAAATAGATTACTGACGTAATTTTAAAAGCTACCACAAATGTTTAAAGGATGAGTCCAATTTTTAGAATACTATTGCGATCAGCTGTTGATGAAGTTGTAGGTTCAGAGCCACCTTATTTCCTGATGAATTAGAGTTGCTGTCTATCTTATTCAGAAAGTTTGCAGTTTTATTGTCATCAACTTAATAGAGCTGCCACACTTTGAGAGAGGGAGACGAACAGACACCCCTCCCATTAAACATTCGCTTTTCAATGGGCGTCCATCGTGGCTGATTTTTTTGATCAGGACCTAGGAGCGTGGCCGAGTAAAAACGAATCATAAGATCAAATAATTCCCGCACGTAACATTATTTTAAGCTCGTGATGAAAAGGTGAACGGGCGGATAGAAAGCATCCCCGTGCTGAATCAGAAAAATAAGAACGCTTACCTTCGTTGTTGGAAGAAAAACATCTACGTCTTTAGCTCTTAAAAAATGATCCCAAATCTTTCCAAAAGAAATGGATAAACGACTAAATGGGCGAGGAAAAAAATTCTTGTCCACCATCAGGTTGGCTTCACTCCGTACCACATACAGTTTGACTTTTTTGTGTATTTGTTGAAAATTCGTTGCGAAGAAAGATAGTTTTGTTTTTCTCAGCACTAGTTCATTCCTGGTGTTCTGGATGTGTAACAAAAGGCAGAAAGGAGAAGATGCCCGAGAGACCATTTAATTCATCTTTCTTCTCAGATGAAAATCTGTAAATGAATATAAGATGCACGGTGTGGATAATTCGGAGAGCAGCCGTGAGTGGCTCAATCACATATTTCTTCCAATTTTCCCTTTTTTCTTGGTCGGTGTTGTTAAATGCCCGACCTTCTCTTGGCAAACTTCATGACGCTGCCACTGCGTTACTTCTTGTCAGCGGAGCACATTACTTCTGGTTCTGGACCACTATTAGTCATCACACGGCCAAAATCGGCCTGAACTCATGCTCATGGTGCACTTTCATCTTCAGACTTATTACGTCCTGAATTGTGACAATCGGTGGTATCGCATACCCATGAAGGATATGATAAACAGCTCGAACATCGACTATACGCAAGTAAGATCAAAGTACAGGGTGAACAACTGACTGCAAAATTCAATTTCGTATTCCACTTTTGATCATCTTATTTTGAGTTATCATATCTATTTCATAAAATTGTAAAAAACGGCGGATGTATATACTTATCGCAATAATCGAAATAAAAGCAGAGTGCGCAAGAAAGGTGAATATTAAATTTCTTACCTGTTTTTTCTATATCAGTTGAGAATCACCCCAGCTCATCAAATGAGTTAGGAAAAATTTCAAAATCGAAAAAAAGTGAACTACTTGATATTTACCGAGTTGTAAGTAAGTTCAATACAGCTTTGGAATTTCTCCACGTAGAGTCTTTAGATAAGCTGATGTAAGGTGATACTTCACCGTGATAACATTTGTTATTTCACAGCTGTGCAAGCGAAGATCCGTCTCCATGGCAACATGCCTGACATGGCTTTATTCCACTTAGCCAGAAAAGAGGTCATAACTGCCAGGTTAGGAACACTTCAAAATTTTTTTAGACCCAGTCGAGATCGCAACCGGTCACTTTCAAGATACGTGAGGGGTAAAATGCGTGTTTTGTTGCTTTCGCTGCTCTTGATTTGTGAAGCATTTCCTTCCCAAGGAAAACGTAGGTGAATAGAATAGTTAAAAATTGTTATTAGAAGATATTTGATTAACGGGAGTTTGTAAACACAAAAAAATGATGTTACCCTAATAGATTGAAATCGCTAATTAAGAAAGAAGCCGATCCAAATTTAAAAGTGAAACATTTAAATTAGAATAAATTAAGTGAGTCACAAAATACAAAAAAGTCTTCTTCAGTATTGTTTGCGGTAAATGAGCTCGATTACTGGTGAATTACAAATTGTAATTTCCTCTTATCTTTCATTTTTTCAGTTTGGTGGGTCAGTAGGACAAACAAAGCCATCAGGCTAGATTGGAAGCTCTTGACAACTTTAATTCTATAATTTACCGGTATTTCTAGTGGTATGAAACTGAAGGCCTGTCTAAAAGAAAGACTTCACAACGAAACAAAGAAATCGGTTTTAAAATTTTTTTCTTTACTTTGCGTCTGTTATGTTGTCGTCAAACTTCAGTTAGGTTCCATCAAAACTTTGCTGAGCTTGGCATAAAAAGGGAAAAGCAGTTACTATGATAAACGAATGCGAAAATTGATCTCTTCCTCCTCATCTACTCATGTCATATGACATATGTCATATGTCATATGTCATATGTCATATGTCATGTACTCATATGTCTTATTCAATAGTTTAATGGTGCTATCTCGTACTTTTAATGATGCTATCTCGTACTTTTTCCATCACATTTAAAAACGTTTCTTTCGCTTCTTCCTCACTTATGTAAAGAAATTGTAAAGCCAGTTGTTAAAAGGGTCTTACAGAGTGATTGATTGGTAAAAATTAATGAATGAAACTCTCAGTGATTCCTGGGAGAGGGAAGGTGGCCAAAATTACTGTGAAATGTGCGAGATATGGTTGATGTAGTGTGATGTAATGAGGCCCAGCAAATGAAATAAGATTTGTTGCTTCCAAGGGGGGAACACGAGCTTTTGCGTTTTTAAGAAATGAACCAATTCTTATTGATTTGTTTGTAAATTCGTTAAATCAAAATTATCTTATGGTTTAGCCGAGTTCGTTAAAATTATTTTGACGATCATATTCATTGAATTATATTTTTCAGTTTATCGCGTGATAGTTAAAACTGCACGCGACAATTTTGCCGGCACTGATGCTGTAATCCGCATCCCAATTCAAGGCACCCGAGGTGACTTGAAAGAAAGAGTAATAAATGGAAGATTTGAAAAGGATAGGTAATAATGATAATAAAAACTTTATTTACCGATATTGACACATTGTAGCTAGGAACTAGTAAAATTATGCCCCTCCCGGCTCCCTTAGTAATGATGATGAAAACTACTATAATGATAACGATAATGATATCACAGATGATAATGATGATAACAACGATTACAGTGAGAATGATGATGGTGCTACCCATAGCGATTTAAGATGCTGATGGTGATCATGATTGATCGTATATCCATGCTACAGAATAAGCTGTGCTTCTACAATCAAATAAAATGAAAAAAAATTACTAAAAAAAAAAAAAAAATTACTAAAAAGTATGATGTTTCAGGAAAATATGATCTTTGCAATTAAGAATATATAGGATTTTTGTTTTTTGATTACAGCTCAACTGCGACTGAGGATCATGTCTTTACTTAGATGTTTTCTGCAGGCAGAGATAATATACAGTTTATATTCTCTTTCTGCGGGTCAAAATATGATTTATTTCATTTAATTGTGATTAGATTCTGCAACAGGAAGGCTCCTTTGCTCCTTTTCTGCAATTTTCTTAACTGCGGGTGACTTGCAAGGATCTCTCCACTTGAAGCTGTACTTTGCTACTTGTCACGAGTTTACACTTTACTGAATTAAAATGTAATATAACATGCCTCGGGAGAACATTATTTCATATCAACTGCAGGGTACACTGAGTTACATGTTTGTTTCATGATAAGTTTTTTACCGATGAGAAGTTGTACACAAACTTCCTCGTTCTTAAAATAAGGTGTTATTTTTTTATTCATGTTTCTAGTACTGACCTCATTGATATTCATGACGACATTGACATTGGATTCATCAAAGGAATGGACATTAAAAGAAATAATGATGGGTTACTTCCTAATTGGAAACTTGACAAGGTAAATAAGAGGGAGGAGATAATGAAAATTACCTTCAAAACTGAGAACAGTTAAGTTTAGAATTTGAAGTTTGAAAAATGATATAAACACTTGAGAATCCGTCATGTGATGAGGATCGAGGATCGAGGAGTGAACAAAGAGAATAATGCCCAATGAAATGAAGCACATGACCGGTTATTATTCGTCGCTTGGGGAAGAGGGAAGTCAGAGGATTTTTGTTGTGTCATAATAAAATTTTCCTGATTCTCCCGCAAGGCTTCGTTATCATCTCCCCTTATTGGCAGTTAATTGTCAATCAATTTTCTATAGTCCCTCCTTTATACTCAGGAGGCGACGACTGTTCCCCCTCCGCGCCCCACCCCCCCCTGAAAAGTATGTGATCCTCCCCAAAATCTTCCGACCCTCCGCCCGCCAGGCGATGAATTATGGCTGAAAAAAGAAACTGTAAAAGCGCCCAAGAAACAGACAGAGAGGATATAAATAATTCAAGCCAAAATTTTCAAGACACATTTATAGCAATAATTAACGCTATAATTATTGATGGTAAGCCCAAACATTCTATTTAAAAATAAAAACAAATTGCGAGGAGTGTTTAATTCTCTTATTTGCATCCAGCGCTAAATTAAGAGAAAGGCTTGCTTTTTCTCGTCCAAAAACCCTTTATATTGTCTTCTTTTTTGGTGTCTAGTTATCGAGCTATTAATCTGCTAAAGAATATTAAATTCTCCTTTCGAGATTTCAACAGATGACAAGTAATCGTTCTCGTCTACGCAACGAAAGAAGCCGCAAAAATGAAGTCTGATAAAAGTCTGTCACAAGCTTTACTTTCACAGCCACTTCATTTATTAAATAAGTGCCATATCTTTTATCCATCAAATTCTTTCCTTTCATATAATGTGGTTAAGAAATATCTGCCTGTCGTAAAGTGTCTTCCATCTTAGATCATCATCAAAGTCGACGGTGCAGTTGACAGCATCTTCTATTATAATAATATTATTATAATATTAATTAATTATTATTATTAATATTATTATAATGTGGTTTAGAAATATCTGCCTGTCGTGAAGTGTCTTCCATCTTAGATCATCATCAAAGTCGACGGTGCAGTTGACAGCATCTTCTATTATAATAATATTATTATAATATTAATTAATTATTATTATTAATATTATTATAATGTGGTTTAGAAATATCTGCCTGTCGTAAAGTGTCTTCCATCTTAGATCATCATCAAAGTCGACGGTGCAGTTGACAGCATCTTCTATTATAATAATATTATTATAATATTAATTAATTATTATTATTAATATTATTATAATGTGGTTTAGAAATATCTGCCTGTCGTAAAGTGTCTTCCATCTTAGATCATCATCAAAGTCGACGGTGCAGTTGACAGCATCTTCTATTATCGTGCCCAGGTCTCCACTGACAAGTGGGTTAAATTACCCCGTAAGTAACAGAAGTAACTGACTTCAGTGGCTCCACAACATTCTAAGTTGTGCCGCAACGCTATTGTCCACGCTTATTCGGACACATTGCTCAACAAGCTAAAACAAGAAATGTTGAACACCCGTCGCAGAGTTGTCCATACCTTTAAATTGATTTTTCTTTGCAGTTTGCATTTCCGACTTTGTAGATTAAGATCGTCATTCAGGGGATGAAATAGGGAGAGATCTTTTTAGAACCTCGTATACTTAGCTCTTACCTTTAAGCTCGTAGGAAAAGCATCTTGAATTAATCGTAACGTCAGTTTGCCCACCCGACGATACTAATAGTTTAGTTGTATAGGGATTTTTTTTCCTAATCATCCGTGGAATTAAGATCCAAAACATGTTTGATGTCAGTCAAAGAATTCAACAGGACTATGTAGTTCATTGTTTCGATTCACTTCACTGTTTTCTCACGATAGTAGTTATTTCCCCTACTATAAATAATTCTACATTGTGTTTCAGTCTCTCGCCCGAATGGTTCGCCAAATGCCCAAGGCTTCTGCGGTGGTGAGTGCGTCTTTATGTAATAACTGTATGTGTGAATAGTTATTTGTGCATATTTTTCACTTAGGCCGTGTTTACAAGCAGGTAGGGTAACCCGAGTGTTAGGGTTACCCTGGCTGGAGGGTAACCCTAACGCTCCCACGGCTTTCGGAAAAAATTGTCATGTGAAACCCAGTTAATTTGTACAGTAGAAGAAATTTCTCGTTCCCTTGAACAAACTGATTTAATAATCATGGATTTTTCGAAAGCTTTCGACTCGGTTCAGCACCAGCGCCTCCTATTGAAACTGTGCTACAATGGCATACATGGTATTCTTAACACCTGGCTAACACAATGGCTTACATACCGAAGTCAGTCAGTTGTCGTTGATGGGTACAGTTCTCCAAAAGTGCCAGTTCTTTCAGGAGTCCCCCAGGGGACGGTTGTTGGCTTCTCCTATATATTAAAGACCTCGGAGAAAACTGTACCCCTAGGATGCGTCTTTTTGCTGATGATACTTTGATTTACAGTACTATTGAGTCCCATAACGATGCCACTAAACTGCAGTTAGATATAACAGCGCTTCAGGAATGGTCTCAGAAATGGCAAATGAAATTTAACCCCGACAAATGCCACGTCTTAACAATATCGAGGAAACAAAATCCTGTAGAGTCTAGATACGTCCTTATGGGAAAGTTTTAGACTCAGTCACCCGCCACTCCTATCTATGCGTAAAATTGTCCAGAAACCTCGATTGGGGCCAGCATGTAAATAACAAAGTCACGAAGGCCAACCAATCACTTGGTTTTCTCCGACGAAATCTAAGCAGCTGGCCCGAAGGCGTGAAAGAGGCGGCCTACAAAGCCCTTGTGAGGCCTCACGTGGAATACACCAGCTCGGTTTGGGACCCACACCTAAAGAAACATGTCAAACAGATTGAGGGGGTGCAAAGAAGAGATGCGCGCCTCGTTAAAAACTTTTACACACGTGAACCAGGAACAGTCACAAATTTATTGAATGAATTAAACTGGATACCCTTGGAGGTACGAAGAATAATCTCGCGGCTAACCTTATTCCACAAAGCAATTTATAGTGATGGCGGCCTGGCCCTTCCAAACTATCTTATGACGTAGCAGAATTTTAAGAAACTCTCAGAACAAGTTTATCGAACTACAGCCACATATCGAGACTTATAGAAATAGCTTTTTTTGTAGAACTGTGAAGGACTGGAACTCATTACCGAACGATTTTGTTAGTATCAAGTCCGCAGGTCTTTTTAAAAAGACCTTATCTGAGTATTTTATTTGATGTTAACTTCTTAATATTGTATATAACTGATGCTGTGTAATTGTTTTTGTCCGTTTTGACTTTTGATGCATGAAATTTCCCAATTTATTTAGATATCTTGCGTTATGGCAAACCCTTTGCAGGACTAAAAATTTTTGAATAAAGGTTGAATAAACAGTTCCTGTGCAAAGGAATACTTCATTGACGTAGCTCAGAAGTATTAAAGGAGAAAAATATCGAGCGAGAAATTAACCACACGTGAGAGTAGATTAAGAGCTCTCCAAAGTATCTCGTTGTTACGTTACGGGTTTGCTAAGCGAAGTTTGTTTAATTTGCGGTTTTTCTTTTAACTGCGTCTTTCTTTTTACCTATTTTTTTTTTCTTCCTTTTTCTTTTTTTTTTTTTTTTCTTTTTACGGTTACTTTCCGCCTACTTAAACGTCTTTCAAAATCAAATCAAAATGAAATCAAAATGAAAGCCGGAAAACAAAAGATTCGCCAACCATTACTCTTTTAATTCAACGCTTTGACATGTTTGATCTCGGGTTTAGCTGAAGCAGAACAGCATGATAAAAAAAACACCAAACAATTGCATGAAAAGAAATGAAAAAACACGCTAAAAAGCGGTAAGACAGTTACAAAGGGAATGATCCAAAAATGCAACTTTTAGAGTCTCTTTCCGCGCTAAGATTTAGAGCTACCCTACGGTTTATGCAAATTGACAATTTGGAAAAAATTTCGAGCTCATTGTCTACAATTAAATCGTTTCTCTATCGATATCCTTCCTTCTTTGTTCAGTTCATTACACTGTATTTTAACTATGACCTCCCATTTCGCATCTATTTGTAATTCACAACCTGTTGTCAAAATGTGTCCTATGATCTGGTGAAAAAGTACATCGCCGAACGATTTGCTGAAGCCAAAAAATAGAAAACGAGTTGAAACCTTAATAAGTCGCTGACTCTCCGACGACGCGTGGAAACTGAGCCATCTATACTGAGAAACAAAGCCGCTGAAACTAATTATTTGCTTAGTAAATAGTCCCATTGTAGGTTAGAATTTAGATATTAGGGAACTTTAGCATCACGTTTACGGCAAACGGCGAACCTTAGGAGGTCACGTGACCACCGCTTTGCCGTCACGTTTGCAGTTTGCGGTTCCAGTTTCGACGGGAAGAAGGCGCTCAAGCTGTAACTTGTGACTTACGGGAAGATTTTTTTGCCGCTTAACGAAACCAACTTACGTTTGACACTTTTAGTAAGAATTTTCTTCCTTTTATGGATCCAAATGTCGTTTTTTGTGACTAAAAACAATGTATTTTGCATGATCTAAATGGAAGAAAGCCGAGTGGGGAAAGAAGTTGAAAACAAAATGGCGGCTCGAAGTTCTTAAACATGGGCATGCAAAGAAGCACAGTTATGGAGTTCTTAATCAATGTGTGCCTTCTTCTATTTCTAGAAAATGCCTTTTAGATGGCCAAGACGTGATGCTGGCGACCGAAGTGGCCCAGCGAAGGACAAAGTGTCCCGCTGATTATGAGGAAATTGCGAGGGTACTTTCCCCCTATTTTTTCGGAGGACAAAAAACCCGTTGTGCTCTCAGGGCGAGCATGTAGAGAAAGGATGAATGGCCTTATCTCAAAATACCTTGAAGAAAATGAAAAGGCTCTTAAAAGGTAGGCATTTCCCGCCAAAAGACGTCAACGCCATGCTAAATTCAATTTTGGTGACGACGGCAAACGTGAAACCTCAAACCGCCAGCAGCCGTTTGTCGTTCGCAGTAAGTGCGATGCTAAAGGTCCCTATTGATCAACCTTCGATTATCGTTCAAAAGCAGAGTGAAAGTACTCTGCACGAACGTTTGAGCCTGCGGAGACAGGAGATACCCAGCGGTCTATTGCCATTCAATCGAAAAATGCCTGGATGTTTACGGAAACCTACATGCTAGTCTCCTAACTACTACAACCCTTTCATTACTTTCGTAATTCACAAGCTTTAATGAGAATTGAGAATGTTTCATTTCAGAGGTAAGTACCCAGATAAATGGGAAAGACACACTGTGGTGAATAAAGGAGGTAACTTTCTAAAGAAAATCTGGTGATGCGTTGGTGGGGTAACAAGGTAATTTGGTTTCATCAACTAAGTTGATAATGCAAATTGGCCATTGTAAAGAGTTTAAAAGCTGACGTTTCGAGCGTTAGCCCTTCGTCAGATTGAAGGGCTAACGCTCTGACGAAAGGCTAACGAACGAAACGTCAGCTTTTTTGGCCAAATTACATTATCAACTTGGTTGGTATAATCAGACATAGCGGTGGCCCCTAAAGCGAGTTTTTTTCAAATTTCAGCAGGTTAGAAAGACCTCGTTATACTGGAAACGAACTTGGTGTTTATATTGTCTCTGTGCCTTTTCGATTATGGTGATAAATTTTTTTTCAGTCCGGAGATAAATTTCAGACATTTTACATTAACTTACGTTAACTGGGAAAAAAACCGCTTTCGGTTTCCGAACTGAAAAGATCAGCGTTAAAAGTAGAGAAAACAAAAGAATGTCGTTATGGCAACAGCTTCGTGACCTCATGCTCATTTGTCATGCTGTAAGGTTACTAGGCGGAAAGAATATTTGGGCCGCGAAGCAACAAGACAACAGATCGAGAGTACCGTCCAGCTTGGATTAAGCTGAACTGTGCTATCTAATCGAAGATTTAAAGGACTTCTTGTTTCTCGAAGGGAACTTCAAGTAAGTACAATACGAGAGGTATGTTGAAATATGTCATCAAGCTGTACTACTTTAAATGTGATACGGTTCCGCTGAGTGGCTAAGCGGAATCACAATATCACTGAAATGAACCGAGGGAAAATACTACGTAGTTCGTTAAATGTCCGCACGTATTACATGTCAAATCATCTGATAAGGTTGTATGTATCGACGATGCACAGGGTGCATTGATGTTCAATATATGAAAACTTAGGAAGCAGAGAGCGCTGATTTATGTTCAATATCTTTGCTTTTTGAGTAATTTCCCTTAGCATGCAAGTATGCAACACAACATTGAAATGGTTGCATCGGTATTTTGTACGCAAAGGGCTATCCCAACAAGACGCCGAAGGATATCAAACATTTCAATGCCCTCGATAGACGTTTTCAATGTGTTTTAAAGATATAACAAAGGGACTTCTTTATCGAAACTGACTTAAAACTGATCATGTAATAAGGCGGTTTTCAAATTAATAAACAGTGTTAAAAATAGAGAAAACAAAAGGATTGATCAACTATAACAGCAGCTTCGTGAGCACATTGTGTTTCAATGTTTTGGCATTCAGGGTTACTGAGCGGAAAGAATTTTTCAAAAAGACTGCAAAGGAACAAGACCACAGATCGAAAGTACCGTTCTGCTTGGATTTCAAAAGTTCTGAAATGTGCTATCTGACCGAAGATGTACAAGGCTCCTCTTTTTGAGGCCAAATTTGAAGTATTGAAGCTATAATACGAGAGGCGAGTGAAAACATTTGATCAAGCGGTATTAATCAAATGCGATGTGATCCTGCGAGGTAGCTGATCGGATTTACAAAATTAGTAAAATATGCTGAGGAATTATGTTTCTCTGGCTTTAACCAAGTGGACGCCTTGGGAAATTAGAAATTCTATGCTCTCAGTGAGCTTTTAGCATTAAATTTACTGGAAAGGGCTTTATATTCCAACTTAATCAGTCACAGGGTGGTTGGGGGGAAATAGGAAAAAATCTTTGAAAACCTTAAAACTGCAAAAAAAAAAAAAAAAAAAATTCAATCAAAAGCGAAAACCGCATGAAAAACTGATAAATTTTCCCATTCCTGAAAAATCCCTGTCGATCCGATACAGTGATGACAAGTGAAGCATAAAGAGTAAACTTAGATTATACATCACAGTATTTAAGGCTGCCATGGACTTGCATAAAGCTCAGGTGGTGCGGCCCGCGACTGCGGTGCATTATCTTTACAATTCCCAAAATGGCGGTCTTACCATGTGGTTGCGGCGTTTCGAAGAGAAAAGTTCAAGTCCATTTTTTCCCTACTGCCATATATACGGACTAGAATGACTGAGAATTCAAAGATAAACCCTTCCACAATAACTCCAGGCTACTGATTTTTTTAATAATGATAGAATTTATATTCTTGTATTTTTGCTGTAAGGATGAAAGGATGCAAATCCCTATGAGTCGCACTTCATTCTCTTATTTCTTTTCTTACTATTCCTTTCTTCTATTTGACCAAAAAGTACACCTAATTACTTCTCATAGATAGAAGTAATCATGGAGTGTATCACACTTCAGCGCACCTCTTGCTGTTTTCTCGGAATTTTTTTCTTGCAAAGCTGGGTGCTGTAATTCTTTGCTCGCGCGAAGTTGGTAATATAGCCTTACTATATCGGAGAAACTGATGGATGTGACTAGAAATTGTTCCTCTCCGACTTTACATAGGCAACAATGAACAAAAGAATGCATTTTGGCAGTACCTGGAAGTCCCTAGGTAAGATAGCACAGAAAATAAGCTCAAACGAAACAAAAGAAAGCAGCGTCGAAAAAGACCAGCTAAAAGAAAGTTGTTTTCTAGGGCAAGCACTTTCATCCTCTCACCCGGAGATCACATGGAAATGTGATTGAAGCGAAATTTGAGCCAGAACGCAGCTCGGTCGCGGGCCCTCTTGTCTTCTATACTAGCATCTGCTTAAATTGTTGGCTTTAGTTCGGACGCTCCCTCTCGAGTGGTCTTTGTGAGCTCACATTTCGAAAAGCAGCTGGTAATGGAGCCCAGTTAAAATAATAACATTCTTCCAAACGTCCACTATAGAATTGCAATTTTGCGGTCGCAAAAGAATATAGTCTGGAAACTTCCATCGAAATTCCCTAATCTAATATTTCCATTCGCGAACGAAGACTTGAACGTTTGGAGATTCTCTTCCTTCTTGAAGTCCTTGAGCTTCTTCTGCTGCCGGCGCGTGAAGCACGTTGGGAGCCATAGTTCACAAACTGATCAACCAAAGTGCTTCACCAAGCAAGATTTAAAGTGACCTTTCTTTAAAAAATCAAAAGGAAACATTTTTAAAGAGAACCCATCCATCATGAATAGCATGGAACTTATGGAATTAACATTTAGCTTTGTGTGTTTTTTATTTTATCAGGCTTAACTGGCGAAGGCTTAAATAAATCGATGAATTGAGCGGGATTCCGCGAGACGTGGTCGTTGAGTAGAATGGCTTTACAACCTTTCACAAACGAGCAATTGAATTACCTGAAGTTTACCTTCGTCGTGCTCAATGAAATCCCCAGGGCATTACGCCAAGCTTTCAAACAGATGTGGAACAATACTTTCGCGTCACTGCCCGGTTTCCAGCCCTGGGATGACTCTAATGCAGTACGTAACTTGTTCTTAAGTACTGAGGGTGGAGTAACCAAGGTCCCCACACATCTCTCCTATGATGAATGGGATTGTACAGCCCTGTTCCAAGCCACCATCTATGCCCGGTCCTTTGCTTTGCCAGACAGCAAAGGCCATCACAGGATACTCCATGAGTTATACTTGAAGCCCTGTAAGTTACCACGTGGTACTTTCCATTCTTCTGTAGTTAGCCCCACTGGAAATAAAGCAGAAACCTTTGCATTAGCGATGGATCAGCTTCGAATGTTGAGAAATTCACTCTGTCATTTAAATAAATCCGAATTGGACAAAAAAACATTCGATCAATACATTCAACTCGCTAAAGACGCGATCAAAGCCCTGGGAGTTAGCACTAGCCCCATTGATGCTGTTGGAAGTTTGACTGAGTCTGACTTTCCTACCGAGAAAGTTCGGAAGTTACAAGATGACTTCAGAACAGAGCTTCAAAAAGAAAACGAATTCCTCAGAGAAGTTAAGGATGACTTGCAGCTTATACAGAAATCTCATCAGGAAGGTGCTGAAGACGTAAGGAAAACAATCAAATCTGAAAATGCTGCCACCCAAGAAAAGATTGAAACCAAGTTGGCAGAGTTTCAAGCTCAAAACAGAATTGTCAGGGAAGATGTTAAAGATGAGCTCCATAACCTACAGCAATCGCTAAAACAAGACACCGAGAACCTGAAAGAGGCAATCGCTGCTAGTCAAGGAAGGATTGTTGAGAATATTGCCGAGTTAAGCCAAAATGTGAAAGACCTAAGGAAGGAGCAAATTCCAGGTAAATGACAGCTGATCTGATCACAATTTGAACCACGCGTTTTCAGGGTTCAATTTGACGATTTTGTGATGCTTAATACCTTTTTTCACATTACTCACGATTTAGTGTCCTTCACGGACGTTTTGCTTCCTTGGCACATGATGCCAAGAGAAAACAAGTTTAGTTACGAGGCAAAAGGGAACTGCGTGAAAAACCACTCAGAATTTCTTTTCTCAAGATTTTACGGTTTTATATACACTTTCATAACACATTAATACTGCATCATCTAATTCATCCATTTCAATGGTGTTCATCAGCGCAAGAACGAGGGTGACCTGTGAAAAAGAGACCGGAAGTCACACGAAGTCTGGATTTTAAGTTCATTTCAATCTTTACTACTGAATAATGCATTTGCGCCACATGTTAAATGATTAAATGTGCATAAAAAGAACAAACATAAAATCTACTAGACTGATGCCTCTTCCATGCTAATGCCATCACAAGCTACAGAATAGAGCACAGTTGAGTGTTATCTATTTGTTCGGTTTTGTGTTTTCTTTTTCTTTCCCTTGTACCAATACAAATTTTAAGTGCATACTAAATTATCATGTCAAAGGCGCTTCTTTAATTATATTTTTCGCCTAAAACAAACCTTCCTTGTAGGATTTATACCATGCGCTTTACGACTTCATCTTCCTCCCAACTTTACTGGCCGTGGCAAAGAATGTGAAGAGATTCTTGGTCACGTGACTATGGAGTCGACCCGTCTCGTATCAGTCTGGGGGTCACCAGGGTTTGGAAAGACGTCTACCGCAATCGTTGTTGGTCACCAACTTCAAAATCGCGGGCTACCTGTCTACTTTATCTCACTGCGTGGGCTTAAGTCAAAAGGTGATTTAACCTCAAAGCTACTCAGCCACTTTCGAACCGGAGAATCGGAAAATCAGAATTTGACACCTGCCGATGAAATTGGTTTCATTTTTAAAAGGCTATCGGATCCATGCGTGTTGATTCTCGATAATGCCGATGATTTGCTTGAATGTGGCGAGCCAAATGTAAAAGAGGAGACTGTGAATCTGCTGAAAGATATTCTCAACCGTAGCGAAAAGGTCAAATTTCTTTTAACCACTCGGGAGTCAATGGCCTATTTGCATATGTCCCTACATGGACACAAGTCCATCAGAATAGGAGAACTCGACAACTCATCCTCAAAAGAGTTAGTGGAAAAGCTTGTTCCAAATTTGAGCGCTTCTGACCCAACAAAAATCGTGCAAATATGTGGGCAGGTGCCCTTAGCGATATGGTTGTTGTGTAAGTCGCTCCCCGAAGATTCCGCCCAATGTAGTGCAGATCTTGATGACTTAATGCGGACAAAAAATAACCCACTCGAATTGCTGGACAACCCAGAATTTCCCAGTGATGCTAGACTTAAAACCCTATTTGAATCGTCTTTCCAGAGACTTTCTTCGCAGGACCAAGAAGCACTGGTGTCCTTGAGTGTTCTTCCAGATAAATTTGATCTTAAGATTGCCACAGCTGTTTTAGGACTAACGAGGTTCACCGAAACCAAGAAAGTTTTGGGAAGACTGCAAGGGAGGGCTCTCCTGGATAAAAGCTCCAGTTCGGATAAGTTCTCCATTCACAAACTCTTACAGTCATTTGCAAGAGACAAGGGTGAACATATCATGAAAGAAACAATTCTGAACGCAAACACTCGCTTTTTATCATTCTACATTGGATTTGTTGAGAAACTTAATGAGATGTTCCTCGCAGGACACTCCATGAAAGCATTGATCGAGTTCTTCGACGATGAAAGAAGCATTGTCCAAAGTTTGATGGATGGTTGTTCAGATTGCAAGATAGCGGACAGAGTTTTTCAAGTTTTGGCAAAAGCCGAGTTTTTTCTTGATACTGCTTTTTTCAACAACGAACCTAATTTTGAAAAGATTTTTCAATCGGCAATAGAGGCAGCTAGCCAGCTTGGACGAACTGTTCTCCACAGACAACTACTTCAGTCCAAAGCGTTCGGCTATATGACCTGGGGAGAGAGTGAAAAAACAAAGCTGTTGCTTTCGGAGGCCAGTAAACTTCAAAGTTCAACGGCTACCATTTGTTCCGAAGAGAAAGGCAAACACTTGTGCTACTCTGGCATCTATCAGCTTGTGGTAGGAAAGACGGAAGATGGAGTAAGAAGTTTACAAGAAGCTATTACCCTTCTGAACAAAACTGCTGAACACAAAGTTCTGAGACTTATGATATTTCAAATCCTCGCTATTTTCTATCGATGCGCAAAAAGCGATTACGAGATGTCAGCCACGTTCTATGATAAAGCCGTGCAAGAATGCAGAGAAGCAGGAGACATGCATTTATTAGTAATTCCGGACAATGATGGAGAAGGAAATTATGGGAATGAAGACAGAGTACCCTCAAGTACAGAAAATCTTGGAAACGAACCAGTTCAAGTTGAAGTGACCTATCTTGTTGGCAAAGCTATTGCAAAAATATCTTCAGCTGAAATCATTGAGTTTTCAATCAAGTTACTGTTCGGAATGCTTCAAGGCATTGAGTCAACCAATGAAATGACCAAACCGGGCTGGTTTAAATTTGAAGAAAACACCATTAGCATGCTGAAAAATTCGCATAATTATCAGGAAGGTTTATCACTAACTCAGAAACTTATCACCTATCATCTAAGTTCACTACAAAAAAGGACAACGGACGAAGAACACGACAACTCAAGTATGCACAAGGAGGCTCTAGCAAAGTGGTATTCGCTTCGAGGACAAAATCAACATTGCCTGCGTCTCTTCTCAGAAGCTGTCAGTTCAAAACAA
This sequence comes from Stylophora pistillata, assembly GCF_964205215.1. NCBI lineage: Eukaryota > Metazoa > Cnidaria > Anthozoa > Scleractinia > Pocilloporidae > Stylophora > Stylophora pistillata. The sequence continues at coordinate 3,569,251 of NC_142527.1, forward strand.
CATGCTCTAACCATCATCTTGGAACTCTTCGGTAACGAAGATAGGAAGACCGCCCATGCACATTGCGAATTAGGGTTATCAAAATACGCACTAGGAGATTATAACGCAGCTGCCGAGTCCTACAAGCGTGCACTCCACATCGCAATTCAATTGCTTGGAGAAGAACACCAGGAGACTGCTAACATTTACAATCAGCTGGGGCTTACCCAATATGCACTTGGAGATTACACCTCAGCCGCTGAGTCACACAAGCGAGCACTTAACATCAGACAAAAGGTATTGGGTGAAGAACATGAAAAGACTGCTAACAGCTACCATGAGCTGGGGCTTACCCAATATGCACTTAGAGATTACACCTCAGCCGCTGAGTCACACAAGCGAGCACTTAACATCAGACAAAAGGTATTGGGCGAAGAACATGAGGAGACCGCTGATAGCTACTATAGCCTGGGGGTTACCCAATATGCACTTAAAGATTACACCTCAGCCGAAGAGTCAGACAAGCGAGCACTTATCATCAGACAAAAGGTATTGGGGGAAGAACATGAGAAGACTGCTAATAGCTACCATGAGCTGGGGGTTACCCGATATGCACTTAAAGATTACACCTCAGCCGCTGAGTCACACAAGCGAGCACTTAATATCAAACAAAAGGTATTGGGTGAAGAACATGAGATAACAGCTGACAGCTACTATAACCTGGGTGGTACCCAATGTACACTTGGAGATTACACCTCAGCCGCAGAGTCACACAAGCGAGCACTTAATATCAGACAAAAGGTATTGGGTGAAGAACATGAAAAGACTGCTGACAGCTATTATAGCCTGGGGGTTACCCAATATGCACTTAAAGACTACACATCAGCCGCTGAGTCACACAAGCGAGCACTTAACATCAGACAAAAGGTATTGGGGGAAGAACATGAGAAGACTGCTGACAGCTACAATAACCTGGGTGTTACCCAAGTTACACTTCGAGATTGCATCTCAGCCTCTAAGTCACACAAGCGAGCACTTAACATCAGACAAAAGGTATTGGGTGAAGAACATGAGAGGACTGCTGACAGCTATTATAACCTGGGTGTTACTCAATATGCACTTAAAGATTACACCTCAGCCGCAGAGTCACACAAGCGAGCACTTAACATCAGACAAAAGGTATTGGGTGAAGAACATGAGAGGACGGCTGACAGCTACCGTGAGCTGGGGGTTACCCAATATGCACTTCAAGATTACACCTCAGCCGCTGAGTCACTCAAGAGAGTACTTAATATCAAACAAAAGGTATTGGGTGAAGAACATGAAAACACTGCTGACAGCTACCATGAGCTGGGGGCTACCCAAGATGCACTTAAAGATTACACCTCAGCCGCAGAGTCACACAAGCGAGCACTTAACATCAGACAAAAGGTATTGGGGGAAGAACATGAAAAGACTGCTCACAGCTACTATAACGTGGGTGCTACCCAAGTTACACTTCGAGATTACATCTCAGCCTCTGAGTCACACAAGCGAGCACTTAACATCAGACAAAAGGTATTGGATGAAGAAGATGAGAGGACTGCTGACAGCTATTATAGCCTGGGGGCTACCCAATGTAAACTTAAAGATGACACCTCAGCCGCTGAGTCACACAAGCGAGCACTTAGCATCAGACAAAAGGTATTAGGTGAAGAACATGAGGTGACCGCTAATAGCTACTATAATCTGGGGGTTACCCAATATGCACTTAAAGACTACACCTCAGCCGCTGAGTTACACAAGCGAGCACTTAACATCAGACAAAAGGTATTAGGTGAAGAACATGAGAGGACGGCTGACAGCTACTATAACCTGGGTGTTACCCAATGTACACTTGGAGATTACACCTCAGCCGCAGAGTCACACAAGCGAGGACTTAACATCAGACAAAAGGTACTGGGTGAAGAACATGAAAAGACTGCTGACAGCTATTATATCCTGGGGGTTACCCAATATGAACTTAAAGATGAGACCTCAGCCGCTGAGTCACACAAGCGAGCACTTAACATCAGACAAAAGGTATTAGGTGAAGAACATGAGGTGACCGCTAATAGCTACTATAATCTGGGGGCTACCCAATATGCACTTAAAGATTACACCTCAGCGGCTGAGTCACACAAGCGAGCACTTAACATCAGACAAAAGGTACTGGGTGAAGAACATGAAAAGACTGCTAACAGCTACTATAACCTGGGTGTTACCCAAGTTACACTTCGAGATTACATCTCAGCCTCTGAGTCACACAAGCGAGCACTTAACATCAGACAAAAGGTATTGGGTGAACAACATGAGAGAACGGCTGACAGCTACTATAACCTGGGTGTTACCCAATGTACACTTGGAGATTACAGCTCAGCCGCAGAGTCACACAAGCGAGCACTTAACATCAGACAAAAGGTATTGGATGAAGAAGATGAGAGGACTGCTGACAGCTATTATAGCCTGGGGGTTACCCAATGTAAACTTAAAGATGACACCTCAGCCGCTGAGTCACACAAGCGAGCACTTAGCATCAGACAAAAGGTATTAGGTGAAGAACATGAGGTGACCGCTAATAGCTACTATAATCTGGGGGTTACCCAATATGCACTTAAAGACTACACCTCAGCCGCTGAGTTACACAAGCGAGCACTTAACATCAGACAAAAGGTATTAGGTGAAGAACATGAGAGGACGGCTGACAGCTACTATAACCTGGGTGTTACCCAATGTACACTTGGAGATTACACCTCAGCCGCAGAGTCACACAAGCGAGCACTTAACATCAGACAAAAGGTACTGGGTGAAGAACATGAAAAGACTGCTGACAGCTATTATATCCTGGGGGTTAACCAATATGAACTTAAAGATGACACCTCAGCCGCTGAGTCACACAAGCGAGCACTTAACATCAGACAAAAGGTATTGGGTGAAGAACATGAAAAGACTGCTAACAGCTACCATGAGCTGGGGGCTACCCAATATGCACTTAAAGATTACACCTCAGCCGCAGAGTCACACAAGCGAGCACTTAACATCAGACAAAAGGTATTGGGTGAAGAACATGAAAAGACTGCTGACAGCTATTATATCCTGGGGGTTACCCAATATGAACTTAAAGATGACACCTCAGCCGCTGAGTCACACAAGCGAGCACTTAACATCAGACAAAAGGTATTGGGTGAAGAACATGAAAAGACTGCTGACAGCTACCATGAGCTGGGGTCTACCCAATATGCACTTAAAGATTACACCTCAGCCGCAGAGTCACACAAGCGAGGACTTAACATCAGACAAAAGCGCCCTTTGAACTATCAGATTTGGCGATAATTAAACGCCTAGCACCGTACTGTGAGGTGTTACACTACCGGAGAGGTAAGCATTCTTATGCTCCCGCTAATTACAATGGCTTTCGATACTACCGTGTTCGGGTTTTTAAACCTATCCCTAGTTTCCTGAGATTTGGAAAGTTTCAGATCTTCCTGCGACGTAATGGCCAAGTTCCCACTTGCCGCAAATGTAATTGTTCTGGACACTTTGCTAATGGCTGCCCCAACAAGATTTGCTTCAATTGCGAAGGCATTGGTCACGAGGCGTCAGAGTGTCAACGCCCCGTTCTATGCTGTATTTGTAAAGAGGAAGGCCACTTGGGGATCAATTGTGATTACTCTTGGGTCTTTCCACTCAACAACAACATTCTAAACCAGAACAACCTTCGCAACACTCTCAACCTGAACAGCAACACTCTCAACCCGAACTGCCCTCGCACAATCTCTCCGAACAATCTTCTCAACCGTCATCCGTCTCTTCCGATTCCCCGATTCTGGATCCTCATGGTTTCATTGCTCCCAAATCCATCAAGCCGTCATCCCGTCGCACATTTGCTCGCTTGCCTGATCTGTCCCTTGCCTGCATTCGTAAACCTACTACACCTACGCTCACCACCGGAAGGCCACGCTCATCGGTACCTGTTCCTACCACAGCTTCATTTACCCTTGAAACCGAAAATGACATGGAAACCACCTACGATCTCAAAAGAAAATCATCCGATGTATCTCCAAGTCGAAAGGAAACTACCCCCACGGAAAAGAAAAAAGGAAAAAATAGACACTCTAAAAAGCCCAAGTAAGTTTTTACTTTTTTAAGTGAGTCTCTTTTCCAAGTTATTTCAAACTCTTAACTATTAATGCAAGGGGGCTAGCAAACCCCCTTACCTACAATTTCTTGTTTGATTTGATCGAGAAGTCCAACTGTGATGTTTGTTTTGTACAAGAAACGTTGATTCATTCTGAATCTACTATAAAATCTCTATCCCGTAGATGGCTGGGCCGTAGCTTTTGGTCCCCTGCCTCCGGGAAACAGGGTGGTGTCGTCACCTTGATTTTTTCGAAATGCTCAAACGAAATCGTATCTTGGAAGAAGGACTCACAAGGTCGTATTGTCAGTGTTTTGATCAGGTGCAACGACTTTGACATTAATCTAGTCAATATCTACGCTGCTACCAATCCTACCGAATGGAAAAGTTTTTTTGTTTCGATTCATGCATTTTTCATTCCCTCCCCTGCGACTATCATCGGAAGAGATTTCAATTGTTACGACAACGCTCTCGATAAATTTGGTGGGAATATCTCTATACACAAAGACTACGAATCTTTAAAAAGTGATTTCGCGCTTTCAGATGTTTGGCGAAATTTGCATCCAAGATCAAGAGAATTTACGTGGTTTAATTCCACGGTCAATTGGGAGTAGACTTGACAAGTTTTTAATTTCGAAAGTTTTATTATCACCCAACGTTAAGTGTGACATTCGGCCTTGTTCGATATCCGACCACGATTTTGTTTTTCTTACCTTTGATATTACCACCGCTGTAAAACGCGGTCTAGGCGTTTGTTGTTTTAACAACTATCTTTTGAACAATAAGGATTTTTGCGCTACTATAGAGAAACTAATCGATGATCATGTACGTTTTTTATCTTGTTTTCCGTGTCTCCAAGATTGGTGGGAGTTTTTAAAACAGTCTATTAAAGAAGAAACGATCTCCTTTTCCCGTAAAAAGCGAAGACAATTGCAAAGAGACCAGGTAATTTTGACGAACAAATTGATCCGTCTTCGTCAACGTTTAGTTGACGGAGAAAATTCCGTTATCCCTTTAATTTCTGACACCGAATGTCGTTTGAAAGCCCTTCGAACTAAACAAGTCGAAGGAATCATTATTCGTGGTAGAGCAGAATGGCTAGAGGAAGGCGAACGCCCCAGTCGGTACTTTTTTAATTTACAAAGAATTAAAGCTCAACGATCCCACATCTCTTCGGTTTATGATTCTACCGGTGTCGAAGTCTCCTCCCAAGAAGAGATTGAAAAAGTTCATATCGATTTCTACACTCAGCTCTTTTCCGAAGAACCGATAGATGCTGCTCTTCAAGAAGATCTTTTATCCTCTCTATCACGGAAATTAACTTTTGATCAGGCGTCATCTTGTGAAGGCGAGATCACGCTTGACGAACTTACTCTCGCTATGAAAAATATGAATAGGAATAAATCGCCTGGCCCTGATGGCCTTTCGGTTGAATTCTACGCTAGATTTTGGGATCGTTTAGCTCCACATTTATGTCAAGTCTTAAATGCATGCTACCAAACCGGAGAGATGTGCGATTCCATGAAGATGAGCAACACACGCGTTATTTTTTAGAAAGGAGATCGTAAGAATCTGAAAAATTGGCGTCCGATTTCCCTCTTAAACGTTGATTATAAGTTATGCTCAAAAGTTCTCTCTCTTCGACTCTCTGAAGTTCTGGAATATATCGTTGACCCTGATCAAACTTGTTGTGTGCCCGGACTCAAAATTACTTCAAACTTACATTTACTTAGAGATATCTTAGATTACATCGACCGCACGAATGAAACCGGAATTTTGCTCAGTTTAGATCAAGAGAAAGCCTTCGATCGCGTTAATCGCACCTTTCTGCAAAGCCTCTCACCCCGTTTGGTTTTTTGGATCAACACTTTATATAATGGGATCAATATGCGTGTTATTGTTAATGAATGGCTAACCGATGCGATTCCTTTGTCTCGTGGGGTAAGACAGGGGGGATTCCCTCTCTCCCCTGCTCTATGTTTTGTGCGTTGAAACTCTCGCATGCAAAATCCGAAATAATCCTAAAATCGAAGGCTTTCTCCTTCCGGGCGCACATGGTCTCTGCTATAAAGTTGGAAATTATGCTGACGATACGACCTGTATGGTGAAATCTTATCGCTCTCTGCAAGTTCTATTCAACATGATTAATATATGCGAGCGTTGCTCTGGGGCACGCCTTAATGTCACGAAAAGAGAGGCCATGTGGTTGGGGGCGTGGCGTAAGCGCGACGACCAACCACTTGGCCTCAAATGGGTGACAAAAATTAAAATTCTAGGTGTTGTTTTCGGCCGCGATACTGAATTAGATAACTGGCAGCCAAAACTAGAGAAATTAGAAAAACATCTAAATTTATGGAAATCCCGCTCTCTTTCTCTTGTCGGCCGATCACTCATCGTTGACACCCTCGGAATTAGCAAGCTCCTATATCTCTCTACAGTTTTGTGTGTCCCAAAATGGGTAATTTCTAAGGTGAACGCTTTAATCTGGCCATTTGTCTGGGGTTGTCGAATTGAAACGGTGAGCCGAGCGACCTGCCACCAATCTCTTAGCAGTGGCGGTCTCGGCATTTTGAATTTCCTGATCAAAGGTAAATCTCTTAAATTAGCCTCAGTAATTTCTAATCTAGATGATCGCGAATCAAAATCCTTTTATTTGGCCAGATATTTTCTAGGCTCGAGGGTTGCCTCCTGTCGAGTGGAGCTCTCTTCGAGATAACTCCACCCCGAGTACACAGATCTTGACGCCCTATTATGAGAATGTTCTCTCGGCTCTTATCACTCTACGTGGGATTCTCTCCTGCACGGAATGGTGCGATTTTGAATTTTCTTCCAAGAAATGTTATCAAACTCTCTTGAAGGAAACTCCACATCTCCAATTCTTCATCGCTTTTAGACTCCCTTCCTTCCGATTGACTTTTATCTTGACAAATTTTGGAATTTAGTGCGAGATGACTTTTCTGAAAATTATAAGAACGACAAACTCTGGAAAATTGTACTTCGCGCTATTAAGGTCCGCGATTCTCTAAAGAATTGGGGATATATCGACTCAGATAAGTGCGTCTTCTGTTCCCATACAGAAACTGTAGATCACTGTTTTCTCAATTGCCCCCGTGTGAAATCTGTATGGACCCACTTTTCCCCTGTTATCTCCTCTATCCTTGGAACTAGATTTCTCCCATTCTGTACCTATGTTTTCTTTTCTCGTTGGATCCCCGCTAATCCAAAACAGAATCGTATTGCTCGCTTTCTAATTAAGATAATTCTGTACAGCATCTGGAAATTTCGAAATAAATCTACCTTCCACAATGGGAATGACCCCCCTGAGGGTATAATTCGCTATGCCCTCAGCGAAACCAAAAACAGAATTGCGTGCGACTACTTCCGACTCTCGTTTTTTAACTTTAGAAAAGCTTGGGAGTCCCCATCAATCTGTACAATTGATGGAGACTCCTATAGAATACTTTTGTAAATAGATTACCTTAAGCTTTAGTTAACATTTGATTAAATCAACTTGGAGTTATTTAAAACTTAGAATTACTATTAAACAATCCTAGAGTTACATTAATATTAGTCTACGTTAGCCCTAGCCATACCAATATTATAGATTAAGCTTATATTAATATTAGACCTAACTATTTTGGAATTATTTATAACCTTACATTAATATTAGTAATATTTAATACTCGTAGATAATTAACAACCCTTAAACTTTGGAACTTTGGAATGTTTATTAATAATTAGTTGGGGCCAAGCCCACGTGCGTTAGCACTTTTATTTTGTAACTTATCTGGTTTGTTATGAATAAACCCTTTTCAAAACTTAAATTGGGCGAAGCACATGAGAAGACTGCTGACAGCTACTATAACCTGGGTGTTACCCAATTTACACTCGGAGATTACACCTCAGCCGCAGAGTCAGACAAGCGAGCACTTAATATCAGACGAAAGGTATTGGGCGAAGAACATGAGGGGACCCCTATAAGCTACCATAATCTTGGGGATATCCAATTTGCACTTGGAGATTACACCTCAGCTGCTGAGTCACACAAGCGAGCACTTAAAATCAGACAAAAGGTATTGGGCGAAGAACATGAGGAGACCGCTAAAAGCCACGATAATCTGGGGGTTACCCAATATGCACTTAAAGATTACAGGTCAGCCGCTGAGTCACACAAGCGAGCACTTAACATCAGACAAAAGGTATTGGGTGAAGAACATGAAAAGACTGCTGACAGCTACCATAATCTGGGGGTTACCCAATGTACACTTGGAGATTACAACTCAGTCGCTGAGTCACACAAGCGAGCACTTAACATCAGACAAAAGGTATTGGGCGAAGAAAATGAGGAGACCGCTGATAGCTACTATAGCCTGGGGGCTACCCAGCATAGACTTGGAGACCGCACCTCAGCCCCTGAGGTGCGGTTAACAGCCACTATAATCTGGGGGTTACCCAATATATACCTAATATGTAAAAAAATTAAGTAGGTTGATAAATCCGTGTGGGGATTTTTCGATTTTCTTACTGTTTGCCTTGCAATTTTTCTGTCAAGTTTACCGATTTAACCTAAACCGATTCGTTTTAAGTAGGAGGCCATCGCGGAAGATGCACCTAGATAAACGAAATTCTCTCACACGATATTTAAGGTTAATATCTTGGAAGTCTTTGTACCAAATTTTAAGGTAATCCGTAGAGTCTACAGACCCTATTAATTCATTCAAAGAAGGCACATTGGCGTATACATGAATTAGGTTTTTTTTTTCTCACATCTCATGAGACTCTAAGCAAATACATATTTTAGAAGACAGACCAGTGCCAATTTTGGAATGGGAAAAACCATTATTTTCTTTTAGAAATCTCTTCCACATGTGTATATTTTCTGGTTATTTTTTGCTACATTGTACCATAATTTGAAAAGAAAGAAAAGCATGCGTGCAAAGGGTATGCTGGGTGTGTGACACCAATGAGACAATGTATTTTTATAACAGATAATATATATTTCAGTAATGTCTATAATAGAATATTTATAAAATTTTCAATTCTTTTCTTGTATTTATGAACGTTTCGTTACAGTAAGACAATAAAATAAATTGGAAAGTGCGAAATGTGTTGTAGTTCTTCCTGGGACTGGGTGCATTCTGAGAGGTTTGACCGTTTTATTGAAGCGTGAAATATCGTAAAATTCTGAATAGACCCTGAACGATGCGCGTTTGATAAGAGTATGTCGTTAAATTAACTCAAATCTACGTTTGCAATGGTCGGATTAAAACTGAAGAAAACGGAAAACTACAAAAGCTTTACAGTCGCCGTAAAAATTAGCAAACATCCTTTTTACGAATTTTTACAATAGGCGTAAAGATCGCCTTTCGAAACACTTTACAATCACCGTAAAATATCGTAAACATTTGCTTTACGATTTCTTACAATACGCGTAAAGAAACCGTTTATAGTCTCATTACGTGATCTTTATATTCAACCGTTTACATCGCGTAAAGACTTTCTTTACGAAAGTCTAAAGAAGCTCGTAAAGATAAGTAAAGAGGATCTTAACGCTTTCTTTACGACGTCTTTACGGAACCGTAAATTCAAAATTTCATGCTGTGGTTATTAAGGCACCCGTGACAGACCTTAAGGGTTCTTTGGCTCAGTTCTGCCGTTAAAGACCAGAATCAGAAATCCGGTTTGGTTTTTCCTGTGCAGGAAAATGTACAATAGGTGCCACAAGGCAGTTTTTAATTGGCGTTCAGTGATGTGGTGGACTTAGCCTAGGAACGAGGTTGAATTTTGGCATCGACTGTTTCAGGCTTGAAGTGCTGTGCCGCAAATAAGCGATAACCAGGCTTTTCACAGTTTACACTTATCTTCCGAATGAACTTTTGGCGAACAAAACAATCACACTTTCCTAACAAAAAAGGTTTTTGGAAGTTACTGCCACATATCTTTAATTTCCATAAGTCAAAAAACTTGCGGTCCATAGCATGGCTTTGGTGGTATATCGTTCAGAGGCAAAAAAACTTTAGAAGTTTGTTATCGGATGTGAGCGGGAGAAAACCTTGTAAACAAAGATCATCGCGTTCAAATACATATATATCTTATTAACCAAGCGCGAGGGCCGTACTGGGAGAATATCGGTCCGAGGTCTTGACAGTACGGACCGAGCGTAGCGAGGTCCGTACAAAAAAGACCGAGGGCCGATATTCTTCCAGTACGGTCCCGAGCAAGCTTAGTTAATAAGAGATTTATTATACGACTGAAGTTCAAAGGGACACAAGTGCGGTATCATTCGGGACCATTCGGGACAGTGCCCGGTCCAATACTTAGAGAATATTGGACCGGCAATAGAGCATTTTGATTGGTTGATTTTAGTTATTGGCCCTCTGACTGCGCGAGTCGTGTAATAAATATATTTATTGAGCGACTGTTGGGATAAAGTAGACATAGGAATGGAAAATGGAGAAATTTGGCTCGTGCATGCAGAGAAAGATTTGAATTGCAGCGTCATTATGTGATGACTTTTGCAACCAGAAGTTTAATAAACGCAGGATTTTACTTAGTATTGGTTTTGTAGGAAGCCTGAGGTATGAGTTTATCATTCTGCAGAGTTGGATGGTTACCATCATTCTGGACTTCTCCGAGAAACGGTGTAAGTCACAAAGTGACTCATTCCTTGTCTGTTGACTTTGCTACAGTACTTACACTAGTCCCCGCATTTCATCTGGCGATTTTAGTATTTTCATTTTGTCATGGCATCAATTTGTTCCTAGGTCTTAATCTCCATAACTCTCCATGATAACAAACAATGAAAGGCACTCAATAGCCATTTTGCTTAAAACAGCAAGGCCTTCAATTCGTTCCCTCTGAACCGTATATCCGGCCAGATTATAGGTCCGTGGCCTCTTGTTTCAACTGGCTTACGTACCCCGCAGTAAAACTTGATGGTAAATAATCGAGTGTGAGCAGCGAAGATTGGCTAAACCACGAGCCTTTATCCGTTTCGTTGAGATTCTTTGGCCATTCCACTTCGAATTTCTTTACCTCGTGTGCTGACAGCCAGGCTTTATTTTTTACTTTTGCTTGGATCCTTGGACCCTTCTCGTTCTATCTTTCTGCATTCACAGTATAGTTTTGACGCATACAGATAGCAAAGATTCCCATATGCACCCGATATCAGGAGGTGTTTACGCGATTAAAATTCAAGGAAGAGGGAGTTTTACCGCAAGAAACCCTACGGGAGTTATTTATGTTGACGTGTTATAATTGGCTATTCACACTTTGGCGGGAAAACGAATTCACTTCGAAAATACGTTTTCGTAAATAATTCGCGAGCGTTTCAATATTTTACACTAATTTTTCTTGGAAACTATTCTTAAATTATTAATGATTAGTTTGGTATAAAAATGAAAAATTGGTTTTCGAAGGTGAACCGTATCCTTGACATATCTTAGTATCTTAATTTCTTCAAAAACCCTTTTTTTCTGACCCGTGATCCAATCCGTAATCCGATCCTGGGTTTGTCGACGACGCTCAAATTCAACCACGCTTCGGCCGGCGATACAAAATTTTTGTCAGGAAGTAACGATAATCAAAACAAGAAGTTTCCCGGACGTTGGCAATCCAACTAAAAGTTTTCAAAAGGTTCTCCTTCCATTCGCAGTTATGATTGGTCCACAGAATATTATCGCTAGTTGATTGGATTAACTTTAAGATTAACTCCTTTCTTAAAGCATGGTCGTTAGGTTTCTCCTTGCGGCAGGATCGTAAGTAGTGGGTAAAGATGAGCCGATGTGGGTTTCCCATCGATACGATACCGAGTAAGGCATTGATACTTTTCTTCGATATCGATACCGATACTGTGACGCCATGGTGCTAAATAGTAAGTCACGTGATTTGATTGACGAAATTTATACCGTATTATACCGTATTTATACCGTATTTATACGTACTTAAGTCGAACCTCACGTCAATGAGTTCACTTTTGTAGCGCTCACACGCCACTACTTAGTCTGGTACACTGCGGTGCTCATTGCCCAATCTCGAGCCCAAAGTCTTTTCGGCTCCTCGCCAGTGGTTAGTTGTTGGTGTGATACAGGGCGCGGGCAGGTCACATGCAGTATCGGAAGTAACGATACATTTTGCTGGTATTCTAACCCTAACCTAAAGTTTGTATGAAAGCGATCATAGCAGTAATAAACCCTACTTATAAATCGAATGCAAACATGGCGTCCAATTTGAATCGTCACTGTTTTGGACCCACTGGCCTCGTCTTCACGTGGAAACACAAAAGGATTACTACATGTGTGAGGGGCTAGTGAGTCCAAAACAATGGCAACTCAAATTTCGCGCCATATTTGCATTCTGAGTATGTAGCAGTGGAACTGAGGCCTCAAAAAGAAATTCAGGCCCATGCGGGATTTGGTTCATCACTGCGAGGATCGCTTACACATATTTCATGAAACCGCAGAACCATTTAGGATTTTTGTACAGTCTTGTTACTTGAGGCAGAAATTTTAAATGTATGACTTTGTTTTTCAATGTACACTTCAGACACTTGAAACCCATCTCATTGTAAGTTAATGTTTTCTACCCTAGCAGTTGCTGACTCATTCTCCATGCATAACTAAATAATTGGCTTGGACAGACACTCGTTGATGAAAAGAATGACGTCATAAAATTTCTGCAGTTTGTGGGTATTTCAGTTCCCAAACTTACGATTTTTCTTTTGTTTGAAACTCTTTTGAGTAAAACTCCCACATCATGGTAATTTCTGATATTTCACAGCCACAGATTAATTGACCATGGAGTTTCGTATTATGTTCTGCCTACCAGACTTTATTTTTCCCTCCCTTATCAAGCAAATGAGTGTAAAATCTTAACTCCACTGATTTCATTGCTTTAGGATTGCCTTGGAGAAAATCCAGTGCACAAGGCTGCTCGCCGTGGAAGAAGTCAACGTTTGAGGTTGTTACAGGCATTTGGTGCTCCCTTAACCCTTAAACTCCCATGAGTGACCAAGAGAGAATTTCTCCTTACAATATCAATACAATATAAAGCAGACAAGTGATGAAAATAAGAAGAAAAAGAAAATCGGGGGATTATCAGTTGATCTAATACCAAATTCTCCAAACTAAAATCATAAGAAGAATTACTATTGAGATCTTGGAAGTGAAAGGGTAAAGGTATCTAGCACCATGCTCACATTTAAACATGACTCTTAAATTCCAAGGTTTCGTGTTTGACAGAGCTGTCAATAAGAGCTTACCAGAACTTCTTGGCAGTCCGCCATTTCTTGCCAGCTTTTTTTCCCCTCATTACACCATCAGTCCCGGAGAAAAGTTGTACAAAATTGTTGAAATAACAAAACAGTTTGTACAGGACATTCTGTGTTTTTTAGCTGGATGCATTTACCCTTAGCAAGTTTAGACAAATGATTCAATTGCACGTCAAGAGTTTGCGTTGAGGTTCTTGTGGATGTTAGCAAAGGCTTGGGAAATTTTAACTGAATAGTCCCTAATCATGTGCGTAATTTGATGAAATAATGATGGTGTTTACGATACCCTGGCCACCAACTGGTTTTTACTTGTTATCAACTTTCAAATTTATTGACAGCACTGGTTTGAGCAAGTGAACCTTTCACCCTTGTACCCCTTCGGCTTACAGAAAGTCATTTCAATTTGGTGCTATCTTAAGATACTACTTGACTCGCTGATATGTACCTGTCTGACATACAAGTGTTTCTATTCCCATCACCTGTTTGCTGAAAAATGTACTTTAATTGTAAGAAGTTCAATGCTCGACTCCATATCTGTATAAGCTGTTTAATCTGACTCGTACAATCTGGTTGACTAAAAGGAAAACAATATTACTGAATAAAGAAAACGAAACGGAACGAAACAAAATAACACTCACAAGATTTGTAAGTCTGAGACAAACGACACCTGCGAAAACCCAAAACTTTACTCACACGCTCGCGAGGGGGTCCAGGCCATAATATACATATCTAACCCAGTACCGCGCAGTTAGGGTAAAACTAAATATGACGAATTGTAATCAGCAAGAGAATTTACTCGTTAATCACATCTCTACGCGAAAAAGTTAACCTTCAGGTACAGTATAAGACAGTCTTCATATTAAATAGAGCATAACCAACCTCTGTTATCTTTCAGTACATTTAACATGTACCGGCAAACACCCAGTGACGTTGCCTCCATGCCTGGGTTTGGACAAAGAGTTCAGTTCTCGAGAAATCCCAGCCCTGCTACAGGTAAACACTTTTTCGGTCAGTCATACCATAATGGTGATCTGTTAATCAAAATAGATGTGTAGGAGCAACTAGATGTAGGTCACTCAATTTTGCTTCTTTACACTTTATCTTTATAGTAGTTTTATCCCATTTATTTCTTCATAATTGATTAATTATCTTCTTAAATTCCAGTGTCCAGTCAGAGAAAAAGTAAAAGATTACTTGATGATGGAGACTACCCAGAGCAAGGAAAAAGACCCAAAAATGGTTGGTATTTTCTCACAGGACTATCACTATTCTAAATATACTTTGTTTAGTGATGAGTTAAAACAAAGTATTTAAATTTACCGCCACGCCTTACGAAGATTCTTATCAATAAAATCCCCTGATGAGTGGGTAATCACGAAACAGGTTTGTAGGGATGAAAGTGTAGTCTTTGTATTTTTCAAACTCGACATATATTGCGCTCTACTTTTATGTATATACAATATATGTATGTATAACATCTGCAGGACTGTTTCGGCCCTCTGGGCTGCATCAGTGCAATACTGATTCTAGGATGGGCCTCATCAGTGCAATGCTGATTCTAGGATAGAGGTAACGCCAAATAGCCACCCCTAATGATTCCACATTTGTGGTCTCATCTAGGCCATGCCAGAGTGCTCAAACTAGTAACCAGTGAGCATGGCGCAATTTCATGAACTGACCCATCCTAGAAGAGTGCTCAATTTAGGACTCGAAAGTAAAGCTTTGTAATGCCAAAGAGCTATATATCATCAGGGCTTGATCAGTACAAAGTTGTGGAAACTAAGGCTAGTTAAATTTATACTATAGGCTGCTAAGGTTTGTTAATGGTAAGTTAATGGACCTTCGGCGAAGTGCATCCGAACTCTCCAAAACTAAATTTAACGCTTTTTCCCTCATTAGCTGCAGAATGACGCGAATGATCGACCCAATGAAGAGCGATCTACTGAAACAAGACCGAACAGCAAAACTAAGTTTAATTTCTTGTTGATTCATTAAAAGTAATGTACATTAATCGTGATAACTAGTAATCATCGAAGATAAGGAAAGTGCGTTCGATCTCTAGTAAAAGTTTTTTTATTGTACTGATTGCGCAGAAATATTCAGGGAAAGTGGATTGTGGGGTGCTTTTGGTCAGTGCCATAAACCAGTGGCAAAGTTGAACACAACAATAAGGTTTAATAGTTCAACATCTTAGTACTGCACCTGATACAATGGCAGTGACCAAAACAACTAATAGGACAACATTGAACAAACCGATATATCATGTTTAACAGTAGCATACTAAGTTGGAATTCAATGACAACCTTGCGTAACTCAATATGTCAATGTATTTTGTGGTCTATGGTTTAAAAATTACTTTAGAACGAGATGAGTTCACTACGTTGCAATTAAAAAAGGAAATTGTATAACTCAACATGTTAACGTATTTTGTGGTCCACTTGTAAAATTACTTTGTAACGAGATGAGTTCGCTAAGTCGCAATTCAAAACGTAATTTGTGTAACTCAAAGTACAAAAGCGAGGCTTTTCGGTAGCAACCGTTGCTCAGGGCAAAACCCTATACTCGTTTCTATGTGCGAGTGCGAGTTGTTTACAATTTGTTGAAGCGTTTTTTTCGAAGATATTCCCATAGCACACATAGAGGTATGAAAAGATTTGCTCATCAATCTTTTTTAAAATGCTTGGGAGGCATTTCAAGATCAGTAGACTCATTCCATTTTGTTTGCGAAGCCTTTTGTAATGCAAATGTACGTACACGGGCGCCTTTGGGAAGTTTCATATGAGGAACGTCGCGACTAGAATCGCTTACAATCGCTAGCAGGTTCTACATTTTCTGTATTTTCCGAGGATATGCTTGTAATTATACTTAGGCATAAAATTAAAGAAATACGGGTATACCGACGATTCAAGACATAGTTATGTTATGAGTATTGGTCCTGGCCGGACCAATACTCATGGTCTTAAAATAAGTGAGGAGAATTTGCTACCTTTCTGTAATCAAGAAATGGATAGATATTCTAGTCTTCTCGGATAAGAACGAATAAATCGTAGGCCCGTATCCTGGCAGGGTAAGGGGTACGAGACGTAATTTCCCACGCACGAGATTACTGTGTGGTGGATGTCCTCTCCTGGGTGGGATGGGTGGGTGTTGGCCCTGAAAAGCCCCTATGGGGAGTGGTCAATTAACCTATGTAGGTATGTATGTTTTTATGTTATAAATGTTAGCTTTCCTGTGCCATCTGTAGTCCTGCGCAAAGGAAATACTTCAATTGTAATGAATATCACAGTCTAATAAACCTTTAAACTTCTGTGAACTGTGCCTAACGCCGTTTTCTTTTTAAATCTCATTTTCTTCGTAATCCCAGTGAAGAACGCCCAAAAATTATTGTGAACCGATGTGTTAAGACAGGATATCGTGCAGATGTAGATGGTAGAGAGGTCATCTACCACTGTTTTTCAATAAAGAATCCATCAAAACTGAAGGTAACTTCTGCTACATTCTAAACCTTTTTTGGTTTTAGTGAATAAATTCTGATTTTATACAGTTTGTATCTAAATATATACAATACATTATGATTATAGACCTGGTTTATCGAAATTCGGAGAAATGTTTCGTAGGAATTTCAAAGCACCGAGCGAACAAAAATATGTTCACTTCACTTTAAGTACTCGCATTTTCGCCGCCATATTTGCAATCGGTGTATTCAGCTCATGGCAGTCAAAAAAACATTTGCTCATGAGATTGAAGCTATTTGTGCCACGTAGCCAGTCAACCAGGCAGTCCGCCAGTCCGCCAGTCCGCCAGTCCGCCAGTCCGCCAGTCCGCCAGTCCGCCAGTCCGCCAGTCCGCCAGTCCGCCAGTCCGCCAGTCCGCCAGTCCGCCAGTCCGCCAGTCCGCCAGTCCGCCAGTCCGCCAGTCCGCCAGTCCGCCAGTCCGCCAGTCCGCCAGTCCGCCAGTCCGCCAGTCCGCCAGTCCGCCAGTCCGCCAGTCCGCCAGTCCGCCAGTCCGCCAGTCCGCCAGTCCGCCAGTCCGCCAGTCCGCCAGTCCGCCAGTCCGCCAGTCCGCCAGTCCGCCAGTCCGCCAGTCCGCCAGTCCGCCAGTCCGCCAGTCCGCCAGTCCGCCAGTCCGCCAGTCCGCCAGTCCGCCAGTCCGCAAGTCCGCCAGTCCGCCAGTCCGCCAGTCCGCCAGTCCGCCAGTCCGCCAGTCCGCTAGTCCGCCAGTCTCCCAGTCCGCCAGTCCGCCAGTCCGCCAGTCCGCCAGTCCGCCAGTCCGCCAGTCTCCCAGTCCGCCAGTCCGCCAGTCCGCCAGTCCGCCAGTCCACCAGTCCAAAATGGCGCCCAAAGCCTGAATTTCGCATACCATCACCATCGATCCCCTTGGGAATGGTCTATAAAGCCCTCGAGAGTGATTTCCTTAAAAACGACACCATTAGTATGCGTTCTCCTTCGTCGAACGCAATTATGGCTTTTCAGCGAGAACCGAAGTTGACTTCGTAAAAGGATTACAAACTTACAGGACAAGTGAAGATAAAAGGTGAAGATAGATATGGCTTAATAACTCGTTGGGATTTCTTGTTTTTGGCAGTACATGTACATGTAGTACGTTTAATGGCCCACAAGCTTTGCCGTAAAGTGTTTTCCATGGTCGCTCGCATGCATCAAGGCGTATAGGTTTAAAATATGCTGTCACTGATGAACTTACGGGCACAAGCTTTTAAGTTAGCTTCGTAATAACCAAAGACTGGCGTTTTTTGCTTGGAATAGAGAAAATATTTGAAAATAGTGCATTTAAATACGTGGTCCATTTGCTGTAGCATACCAGATTCCATGTTTACGATGGGCCAGTTCTCTACCAACTTGAAGATTTGATAATGACCATGGATATGCCAAGTGATTCTAACTGATTTAAACTTTTCAGAATCAATTTAGCTCCAATCATTGTTTATCAAAGATAATTGGGGGAATAAGTAATGTCAAATAATTCAATAGGGCGGACGGGGATAGTGTCCTTCAACTTAACACAGTTGGCAGGTTCTTTTACATTTAGACTTGACGTATGTACTTTGCTGACATCGACGTCTCCAAGACTGATAGCGACATTTTCGAGTACTGTCCTCGCACCTCCCTAAAACAGGGAGGAAAAACTTGGTTACGGGTTTAAATGCATGAAATCAATGACTAAAAACTCGTATCTGTTGTATAATTATACATTGCATGGAAAAAGAAAATAGATAAAAAATGCAGTAATTTCATTTTCAATCACAAAGACTGACTGCTTCTACTAGAAGAGACAGGTTTACCCAGTCCTCCAAAAGGATATTCCATTCATTGTTAAACGCGGACAGGCTCATTTCGTATATATGAATCAACGCCAACTTCTTCTAAAACTGCTCATGATACGAAAATCGTATATGCATACAGAGCAAGATGCGTTTACATATCGAAAAATTTAACTCAGGAGTCCTTTTCGTCACATTATCTCCCTCTCTTACTTTCTCAACTTAACTCGTTTGGAAAAGAATTTTGTAATAGCTGACAGTTTTATAGAGAAATCGTTGTTTAAAGAAAATCCAAATTATTTTTTAGCCTGAGGGACAATGATAAGAATGGTGCAATTTTGACATGATAATTGGTTTCGAACGATGACAATAAAAATGGTTCGACTTCTCCACAGGGATGTGCAAGCTATTTGAAAATTTTGCAGCTGTCCTGGTTTTACCTTTCCCCCTCTGTCCTTTTTCTTTCCCTCTCTGTTTACACTCTGCTTTGTACATAAGGTTCGCCTGCTGAGCATCAGTCGGACTTAAACGTTTCCTCTGACCAATGGTTACCTGGAAAAGAAATCCGTATTTTTTTATTTTTTTTTTATTTTTTTTTTTGCGTTAGCCTTTCGGAATGTTTAAGATGGCGTGTTAATCAGTTTGAAGAAAATCTGTTACAAATGGTACAATCTGATTTGCTACGCGGATCAATGTCAGTCAGCTTCTGAGCAACTGCGCACCTACCCCTTTCATAAGCCAACAATAGTCAACTGATGACAAGTTAGGGTTAGTGTTGGTTTAGGGGAGGGGTGGGTGCGCATTTGCTCAGATATTGACAATACCCTCCATCTATTTCGTGATAGATTTTGGGTATAGCGTTAAGCTTAGAACAGTGGCGGATTGAGGGAAGGGGCCCAGGGGCCCAGGGGCCCAGGGGCCCAGGGGCCCGGTCCCCTCTTATTTTGGATAATAAATAAACGCAGAGGGAAGAAAAGCCGGCAGGTGTACATATACACACAAAAAACTGGGTCCGACCCTTAGCTCAAGGTCCGGATTCGCCACTGTGGAGTAAGCAACAGATGATCAGGGACGTTAACCCTTTAACTCCAATGAGTGACCAAGACAGAAATTCTCCTTACAATGTTAATACAATATCAAGCAGATGAGTTATGAGAATAAAGAAAAATATCAATCTTGGGAATATTGATTCATCCGTTCACGAATTCTCCGACCTGACGTCATAAGAATAGAATGACAGATAGTGAGGAGAATTTCTAATAAGAACTTGGGATGAAAGGAATGATGCAATTCTTTGCGTGAAAAATTACGTAATTAAATAGAATTTAAACTATAGAGTCTAGATAACGATGGCTAAACATACCCCTTGTTTTTTAACAACTATCGTTGGCTTTCCATTCTTGCTAAAAGCTTTACTTCTGTAATGCATCACACTTCCATAATCATATGGCGTAAGAAATGAGTCAATTTTCGAACGATGGTACTTGTGAAAATTCTTCTTTGCTCCTGAGAAAGAAAGACTATCGATAAGGACAAAGTAACGCAGTGCGTTCACACTTTGAGTGAAAAATAGATTAAAGGTGAACTGGTGCAACAATCACTTGGAAATTTGCGGAAATCAATGCTTACCAGGGCGGACGTTTAAATACTTTATTTTGATATAAGAGTCCCTATCAGGTCGAGACTGTTCGTGATAAAATCCGATTGCATGCCGTGAGAGAAGTAAAGCTTTATAAATTAAAAGCCATATCACAGGTACTCTTAGCTTAAGAATGCCAGCTTGGCAAGAATTGTAAACTGTCACTCTGAAACTCTTCATCGTAACAGCTACTCAGGCGATACAATGAAAACAACCCCACAGGAACCTAGATTTATCGCAGTCAGGTTAAACAGGTTCTTATTAGTGTTTTGGAAATTTACTGACTGTTCAGGACATTTAAAAAATTAACTGAGCCTGGATTTCGTCATTCAAGTGCGTTATTATAATTCAAACTCTTGATTATCAGGAATATATACTTTACTTTCCTGATAGCTCCGACGAAGGGCTAACGCTCGAAACGTCAGCTTTTATAATCGTGGCCAATTTACCAATTCACCTTTGTTGATATATTCAAATTATCTCCTTCAAACAGACTGGAGTTTCGTATACTAAAACTCTCTAAAAGGAGAAATCATAAAGGATTTAATATAATACGAAGCCTAAAGCAGCTGATATTTTGTCCAATACGACATGATGAAAAGATCGCTTTAATTTCTATTGCCGCACTAACGTGCTGGGCTCAGAGTTTCCAACGCTTATAGATTTTCATAATGCTTAACGGATGAGATTTTTTTCCGATGAAAAGCAGTCGATATTTACCTCTACTTTACTATATAACAGTTGTAGATAATGCCGGCTTTTTTTGTGCACCAATTCTAACAAGCTAGCTCTCCATTTCGATTGGTCAGTCTTGATATTTTGAATCATGTCTTCTATTAACGGTGTAAAAAAAAATAATTTAGGTTACTGAAATGCAGTGCGATCGTCCCCTTGTCGCAATGTAACTCAGGTAATTGGCTATTCCTAAGGTAATTGGCTATTCCTAAGGTAATTGGCTGTTCCTAAAACAGAACAGGCACATTTTCTAACAGTAACTTCCATGAGCTGCTTGACATGTTTTAATGGCGCACATACTCTTACCATCGGGACTGTGTGATGCACTAAGCACAGACCTCAGCAGCAGAAGAGCGAAAATCCACCTCATCTTTAACTTAACTCTGGAGAAAGGAGTGTTTTAAAAAACAACTACCAGTGACCCGCTAAAAGACCTTCAGCTATAAATAGTATTTTGGAACGTCCAACATCAAGAGTGCCGAATGAGATTTAGACAGTGGTTAGAACCACTTAGGATTCTCAACTATTTTCGTAATACTCGTGTACGCTTAAAAGAAGCAATATATAAGTGTTTCGTAAGAGAGAAGCCGCTCAAAGATTGTGCATCTGCAATGTAAACAAACAAATTTGGTCTACACTTGAGTAACAATGACTTCAGCGGTACTGCGTTCGTTTAACCCATGTTTTAGCCTCTTTTAAAATTAAAGCCATTGTCTGGGTTGATAAAATCGTCAACCACACACCGGCTGCGAATATAGAAATGAATAAATGAATAACTGAATAAAAAAAGAAGCATGGATATAGCACTTAAATCGACCAATCCTCTTAGCACTCTACAAGATTGTCTGTCAAAATGATATGGGAGAAATAAAAAAAAAAAAAAACTGAAATACGGCAGGCATATATAACAAAAGAAAACTGTATTAGCGATAAACTGGGATACTTAGCTTAAGCTCTAAATGTTATACGTGTAAATATCCAAAACAGAATATCTCAATGAATCTCAACTTTAGAAGGAACTTCAGATGACTGAATGAGTCTGAAAGTCTCTTTGAACCGCGGGCAGAAATTTTTTTAAAAGGCTAACTGAGTATAAGTTAGAGCCATTTCTTCTACTTTTTTTCATTATGAAGGGGGTTTAGCGTTTAAAAACGCCTTAAGGATAAATTCAACCGATGACATATCATAACATATATAGACAAGCTAATATCTAAAAAGAACGCGGTGATTTTGGATTATGATAACTGGCAGTGACGAGCCATGTATTGCCTTGCTTTTCTAATGACCTCTTGAGCTGAAATTAACAGTTCCTGTGCAAAGGAATACTTCATGCATTGACGTAGTTTAGAAGTATTGAAGGAGAAAAATATCGGGGAAATTTCCAATGAAAACGGAAAGTAAGGCCGTTGTTCCAATGACTCACCCGCGGTCTTTCAGGTATTTTACGCAAAGTATTCACTGCCAACTTCAATATGACATTATTTCTAGCCTCCGGTTAAAAAGTTATTTTGGGATAGCAGATATTGTCTCAATATGTCCAATCTGTATGTTGTATCTTAACTGAGCTTTTGAAATCCTACAGCGCCAATAAACTTTGTTGTTTCTGTTGTTGTTCAGCGTTCATAAACTTCAATAAAACAATAAAACCAACTGAGAAGATAAATGAGGCCTTTTAAGATCATGCAATATATATATCCGTTCGAAAAGAAGACTTTCTAGTTACATCATGATTATCATATTTATGTCGCACCATTTTATAATTAGTATAGGAAGCGTATTTAACCTGTCGCTTTTTTCAATCACTGTTTCCATGAAAGAAATAGATTACTGACGTAATTTTAAAAGCTACCTCAAATGTTTAAAGGATGAGTCCAATTTTTAGAATTCTATTGCGATCAGCTGTTGATAAAGATGTAGGTTCAGAGCCACCTTATTTTCTGATGAATTAGAGTTGCTGTCTATCTTATTCACAAAATTTGTAGTTTTATTGTCATCAACTTAATAGAGCTGCTACACTTTGAGAGAGGGAGACGAACAGACACCCCTCCCATTAAACATTCGCTTTTCAATGGGCGTCCATCGTGGCTGATTTTTTTGATCAGGACCCAGGAGCGTGGCCGAGTAAAAACGAATCATAAGATCAAATAATTCCCGCAGGTAACATTATTTTAAGCTCGTGATTAAAAGGTGAACGGGCGGATAGAAAGCATCCCCGTGGTGAATGAGAAAAATAAGAATACTTACCTTCTTTGTTGGAAAAAAAACATCTAGGTCTCCCTAAATCTTTCCAAAAGAAATGGATAAATGACTAAATAGGCGAGGAAAAAAATTCTCGTCCACCATCAGGTTGGCTTCACTCCGTACCACATACAGTTTGACTTTTTTGTGTATTTGTTGAAAATTCATTGCGAAGAAAGATAGTTTTGTTTTTCTCAGCACTAGTTCATTCCTGGTGTTCTGGATGTGTAACAAAAGGCAGAAAGGAGAAGATGCCCGAGAGACCATTTAATTCATCTTTCTTCTCCGATGAAAATCTGTAAATGAATATAAGATGCACGGTGTGGATAATTCGGAGAGCAGCCGTGAGTGGCTCAATCACATATTTCTTCCAATTTTCCCTTTTTTCTTGGTCGGTGCTGTTAAATGCCGGACCTTCTCTTGGCAAACTTCATGACGCTGCCACTGCGTTACTTCTTGTCAGCGGAGCACTTTACTTCTGGTTCTGGACCACTATTAGTCATCACACGGCCAAAATCGGCCTGAATTCATGCTCATGGTGCACTTTCATCTTCAGACTTATTACGTCCTGAATTGTGACAATCGGTGGTATCGCATACCCATGAAGGATATAATAAACAGCTCGAACATCGACTATACGCAAATAAGATCAAAGTACACGGTGAACAATATAATTTGGATATATCAACAAAGTTGAAATGGTAAATTAGCCACCGTAATGATTACAAAAGCTGACGTTTCGAGCGTTAGCTCTTCGTCGGAGCGAATAGAGGACTTGTGGGTTGTGTGTGCTTTTAAAGGCAGAAGATGGAGCTACGTTATTGGTGGGAGCATGGCAACGAGAAAAACATGAATAAATTAGTGGAATGAAAAGCGTTCGTTGATCCCTGTGGGATTTAGACTACCAGTTTGAAAGATGAGCTTTTGTTCAAAATTTTTACGGCTTTCCGTGCTACCTAAGTGCAAGGAAAGACCGCAGATTGCCATGTGTTGCTTAGAATGATTAGGTAAATTGAAATGTCTAGCGACTGGTTTCGATGTGTCCTTGTCATTCCTTTCCACGTCTCGAAGGTGTTCTCGGAATCGGTCACCTAGTCTTCTGCCTGTTTCGCCGATGTATATCTTTTTGCAATAAGTGCAAGTTATGCAATAGATTACATTGGCGGAGGTGCACGTGAAGTGATCGGTGATCTTAATGGATCGTTTAGGTCCCGATATTTTATCAGTGTTGTGAATGACGCAGCCCCAAACAGTTTCTTTTGAAACTATCAGCCTTTATACAGGGTGGACAACTGACTGCAAAATTCAATTTCGTATTCCACTTTTGATCATCTTATTTTGAGTTATCATATTTATTTCATCAAATTGTAAAAAACGGCGGGTGTATATACTTATCGCAATGATCGAAATAAAAGCAGAGTGCGCAAGAAAGGCGAATATTACATTTCTTACCTGTTTTTTTCTATATCAGTAGAGAATAACCCCAGCTCATCAAATGAGTTAGGGAAAATTTCAAAATCGAAAACAAGTGAACTACTTGATATTTACCGAGCTGTGAGTAAGTTCTATACAGCTTTGGAATTTTTCCACGTAGAGTCTTCAGATAAGCTAATGTAAGGTGATACTTCACCGTGATAACATTTGTTATTTCACAGCTGTGCAAGCGAAGATCCGTCTCCATGGCAACATGCCTGATATGGCTTTCTTCCACTTAGCCAGAAAAGAGGTCATAATTGCCAGGTTAGGAACACTTCAAATTTATTTTCGACCCAGTCGAGATCGCAACCGGTCACTTTCACGATACGTGAGGGGTAAAATGCGTGTTTTGTTGCTTTCGCTGCTCTTGATTTGTGGAACATTTCCTTCCCAAGGAAAACGTAGGTGAATAGAATAGTTAAAGATTCTTATTAGAAGATATTTGATTAACGGGAGTTTGTAAACACAGAAAAATGATGTTACCCTAATAGATTTGAATCGCTAATTAAGAAAGAAGCCGATCCGAATTTAAAAGTGAAACATTTAGATTACAATAAATTAAGTGAGTTACAAAATGCAAAAAAGTCTTCTTCAGTATTGTTTGTGGTAAAAGAGCTCGACTACTGGTGAATTACCAATTGTAATTTTCTCTTATCTTTCATTATTTCAGTTTGGTGCGTCAGTAGGACAAACAAAGCTATCAGGCTAGATTGGAAGCTCTTGATAACTTTAATTATATAATTTACTCAACTGATATATAATTTAGACCTCGGAGAAAACTGTACCCCTAGGATGCGTCTTTTTGCTGATGATACTTTGATCTACAGTACTATTGAGTCCCATAACGATGCCACTAAACTGCAGTTAGATATAACAGCGCTTCAGGAATGGTCTCAGAAATGGCAAATGAAATTTAACCCCGACAAATGCCACGTCTTAACAATATCGAGGAAACAAAATCCTGTAGAGTCTAGATACGTCCTTATGGGAAAGTTTTAGACTCAGTCACCCGCCACTCCTATCTATGCGTAAAATTGTCCAGAAACCTCGATTGGGGCCAGCATGTAAATAACAAAGTCACGAAGGCCAACCCATCACTTGGTTTTCTCCGACGAAATCTAAGCAGCTGCCCCGAAGGCGTGAAAGAGGCGGCCTACAAAGCCCTTGTGAGGCCTCACGTGGAATACACCAGCTTGGTTTGGGACCCACACCTAAAGAAACATGTCAAACAGATTGAGGGGGTGCAAAGAAGAGATGCGCGCCTCGTTAAAAACTTTTACACACGTGAACCAGGAACAGTCACAAATTTATTGAATGAATTAAACTGGATACCCTTGGAGGTACGAAGAATAATCTCGCGGCTAACCTTATTCCACAAAGCAATTTATAGTGATGGCGGCCTGGCCCTTCCAAACTATCTTATGACGTAGCAGACTTTTCAGAAACTCTCAGAACAAGTTTATCGAACTACAGCCACATATCGAGACTTATAGAAATAGCTTTTTTTGTAGAACTGTGAAGGACTGGAACTCATTACCGAACGATTTTGTTAGTATCAAGTCCGCAGGTCTTTTTAAAAAGACCTTATCTGAGTATTTTATTTGATGTTAACTTCTTAATATTGTATATAACTGATGCTGTGTAATTGTTTTTGTCCGTTTTGACTTTTGATGCATGAAATTTCCCAATTTATTTAGATATCTTGCGTTATGGCAAACCCTTTGCAGGACTAAAAATTTTTGAATAAAGGTTGAATAAACAGTTCCTGTGCAAAGGAATACTTCATTGACGTAGCTCAGAAGTATTAAAGGAGAAAAATATCGAGCGAGAAATTAACCACACGTGGGAGTAGATTAAGAGCTCTCCAAAGTATCTCGTTGTTACGTTACGGGTTTGCTAAGCGATGTTTGTTTAATTTGCGGTTTTTTTTTAACTGCGTCTTTCTTTTTTACCTATTTTTTTTTTCTTCCTTTTTCTTTTTTTTTTTTTTTTTCTTTTTACGGTTACTTTCCGCCTACTTAAACGTCTTTCAAAATTAAATCAAAATTAAATCAAAATGAAAGCCGGAAAACAAAAGATTCGCCAACCATTACTCTTTTAATTCAACGCTTTGACATGTTTGATCTCGGGTTTAGCTGAAGCAGAACAGCATGATAAAAAAAACACCAAATAATTGCATGAAAAGAAATGAAAAAAACACGCTAAAAAGCGGTAAGACAGTTACAAAGGGAATGATCCAAAAATGCAACTTTTAGAGTCTCTTTCCGCGCTAAGATTTAGAGCTACCCTACGGTTTATGCAAATTGAAAATTTGGAAAAAATTTCGAGCTCATTGTCTACAATTAAATCGTTTCTCTATCGATATCCTTCCTTCTTTGTTCAGTTCATTACACTGTATTTTAACTATGACCTCCCATTTCGCATCTATTTGTAATTCACAACCTGTTGTCAAAATGTGTCCTATGATCTGGTGAAAAAGTACATCGCCGAACGATTTGCTGAAGCCAAAAAATAGAGAACGAGTTGAAACCTTAATAAGTCGCTGACTCTCCGACGACGCGTGGAAACTGAGCCATCTATACTGAGAAACAAAGCCGCTGAAACTAATTATTTGCTTAGTAAATAGTCCCATTGTAGGTTAGAATTTAGATATTAGGGAACTTTAGCATCACGTTTACGGCAAACGGCGAACCTTAGGAGGTCACGTGACCACCGCTTTGCCGTCACGTTTGCAGTTTGCGGTTCCAGTTTCGACGGGAAGAAGGCGCTCAAGCTGTAACTTGTGACTTACGGGAAGATTTTTTTGCCGCTTAACGAAACCAACTTACGTTTGAAACTTTTAGTAAGAATTTTCTTCCTTTTATGGATCCAAATGTCGTTTTTTGTGACTAAAAACAATGTATTTTGCATGATCTAAATGGAAGAAAGCCGAGTGGGGAAAGAAGTTGAAAACAAAATGGCGGCTCGAAGTTCTTAAACATGGGCATGCAAAGAAGCACAGTTATGGAGTTCTTAATCAATGTGTGCCTTCTTCTATTTCTAGAAAATGCCTTTTAGATGGCCAAGACGTGATGCTGGCGACCGAAGTGGCCCAGCGAAGGACAAAGTGTCCCGCTGATTATGAGGAAATTGCGAGGGTACTTTCCCCTATTTTTTCGGAGGACAAAAAACCCGTTGTGCTCTCAGGGCGAGCTTGTAGAGAAAGGATGAATGGCCTTATCTCAAAATACCTTGAAAAAAATAAAAAGGCTCTTAAAAGGTAGGCATTTCCCACCAAAAGACGTCAACGCCATGCTAAATTCAATTTTGGTGACGACGGCAAACGTGAAAGCTCAAACAGCCAGCAGCCGTTTGTCGTTCGCAGTAAGTGCGATGCTAAAGGTCCCTATTGATCAACCTTCGATTATCGTTCAAAAGCAGAGTGAAAGTACTCTGCACGAACGTTTGAGCCTGCGGAGACAGGAGATACCCAGCGGTCTATTGCCATTCAATCGAAAAATGCCTGGATGTTTACGGAAACCTACATGCTAGTCACCTAACTACTACAACCCTTTCATTACTTTCGTAATTCACAAGCTTTAATGAGAATTGAGACTGTTTCATTTCAGAGGTAAGCACCCAGATAAATGGGAAAGACACACTGTGGTGAATAAAGGAGGTAACTTTCTAAAGAAAATCTGGTGATGCGTTGGTGGGGTAACAAGGTAATTTGGTTTCATCAACTAAATTGATAATGCAAATTGGCCATTGTAAATAGTTTAAAAGCTGACGTTTGGAGCGTTAGCCCTTCGTCAGATTGAAGGGCTAACGCTCTGACGAAAGGTTAACGAACGAAACGTCAGCTTTTTTGGCCAAATTACATTATCAACTTGGTTGGTATAATCAGACACAGCGGTGACCTCTGAAGCGAGTTTTTTTCAAATTTCAGCAGGTTAGGAAGACCTCGTTATACTGGAAACGAACTTGGTGTTTATATTGTCTCTGTGCCTTTTCGATGATGGTGATAAATTTTTTTTCAGTCCGGAGATAAATTTCAGACAGTTTACATTAACTTACGTTAACTGGGGAAAAAACCGCTTTCGGTTTCCGAACTGAAAAGGTCAGCGTTAAAAATAGAGAAAACAAAAGAATGTCGTTATGGCAACAGCTTCGTGACCTCATGCTCATTTGTCATGCTGTAAGGTTACTAGGCGGAAAGAATATTTGGGCCGCGAAGCAACAAGACAACAGATCGAGAGTACCGTCCAGCTTGGATTAAGCTGAACTGTGCTATCTAATCGAAGATTTAAAGGACTTCTTGTTTCTCGAAGGGAACTTCAAGTAAGTACAATACGAGAGGTATGTTGAAATATGTCATCAAGCTGTACTACTTTAAATGTGATACGGTTCCGCTGAGTGGCTAAGCGGAATCACAATATCACTGAAATGAGCCGAGGGAAAATACTACGTAGTTCGTTAAATGTCCGCGCGTATTACATGTCAAATCATCTAATAAGGTTGTATGTATCGACGATGCACAAGGGTGCATTGATGTTCAATACATGAAAACTTAGGAAGCAGATAGCGCTGATTTATGTTCAATATCTTTGCTTTTTGAGTAATTTCACTTAGCATGCAAGTATGCAACACAACATTGAAATAGTTGCATCGGTATTTTGTACGCAAAGGGCTATCCCAACAAGACGCCGAAGGATATCAAACATTTCAATGCCCTCGGTAGACTTTTTCAATGTGTTTTGAAGATATAACAAAGGGACTTCTTTATCGAAACTGACTTAAAACTGATCATGTAATAAGGCGGTTTTCAAATTAACAAACAGTGTTAAAGAGAGAGAACAAAAGGATTGATCAACTATAACAGCAGCTTCGTACCACATTGTGTTTTTTAATGTTTTGGCATTCAGGGTTACTGAGCGGAAAGAATTTTTCAACAAGACTGCAAAGGAACAAGACCACAGATCGAAAGTACCGTTCTGCTTAGATATAAAAAGTTCTGAAATGTGCTATCTGACCGAAGATGTACAAGGCTCCTCTTTTTGAGGACAAATTCGAAGTATTGAAGCTATAATACGAGAGCGAGGCGAGTGAAAACATTTGATCAAGCGGCATTAATCAAATGCGATGTGATCCTGCGAGATAGCTGATCGGAATTACAAAATTAGTCAAATATGCTGAGGAATTATGTTTCTCTGGCTTTAACCAAGTGGACGCCTAGGGAAATTAGAAGTTCTATGCTCTCAGTGAGCTTATAGCATTAAATTTACTGGAAAGGGCTTTATATTCCAACTTAATCAGTCACAGGGTGGTTGGGGGGAAATAGGAAAAAATCTTTGAAAACCTTAAAACTGCAAAAAAAAAAAAAAAAAAATTCAATCAAAAGCGAAAACCGCATGAAAAACTGATAAATTTTCCCATCCCTGAAAAATCCCTATCGATCCGATACAGTGATGACAAGTGAAGCATAAAGAGTAAACTTAGATTATTTCATCACAGTATTTAAGACTGCCATGGACTTGCATAAAGCTCAGGTGGTGCGGCCTGCGACTGCGGTGCATTATATCTTTACAATTCCCAAAATGGCGGTCTTACCATGTGGTTGCGGCGTTTCGAAGAGTAAAGTTCAAGTCCATTTTTTCCCTACTGCCATATATACGGACTAGAATGACTGAGAATTCAAAGATAAACCCTTCCACAATAACTCGAGGCTACTGATTTTTTTAATAATTATACAATTTATATTCTTGTATTTTTGCTGTAAGGATGAAAGGATGCAAATCCCTGTGAGTCGCACTTCATTCTCTTATTTCTTTTCTTACTATTCCTTTCTTCTATTTGACCAAAAAGTACACCTAATTACTTCTCATAGATAGAAGTAATCATGGAGTGTATCACACTTCAGCGCACCTCTTGCTGTTTTCTCGGAATTTTTTTCTTGCAAAGCTGGGTGCTGTAATTGTTTGCTCGCGCTAAGTTGGTAATATAGCCTTACTATATTGGAGAAACTGACAGATTTGACTAGAAATTGTTCCTCTCCGACTTTACATAGGCAACAATGAACAAAAGAACGCATTTTGGCAGTACCTGGAATTCCCCAGGTAAGATAGCACAGAAAATAAGCTCAAACGAAACAAAGGAAAGCAGCGTCAAAAAAGACCAGCTAAAAGAAAGTTGTTTCCTAGGGCAAGCACTTTCATCCTCTCACCCGGAGATCACATGGAAATGTGATTGAAGCGACATTTGAGCCAGAACGCAGCTCAGTCGCGGGCCCTTTTGTCTTCTATACTAG
Source organism: Stylophora pistillata (assembly GCF_964205215.1). Classification (NCBI taxonomy): domain Eukaryota; kingdom Metazoa; phylum Cnidaria; class Anthozoa; order Scleractinia; family Pocilloporidae; genus Stylophora; species Stylophora pistillata. The sequence continues at coordinate 3,600,306 of NC_142527.1, forward strand.
TAGCTGCTTAAATTGTTGGCTTTAGTTCGGACGCTCCCTCTCGAGTGGTCTTTGCGGGCTCACATTTCGAAAAGCAGCTGGTAATAGAGCCCAGTTAAATTGAAAACATTCGCGCGAAAGTCCTTCATAGAATTGCAATTTTGCAGTCACAAAAGACTAGAGGTCTACAAACTTCCATCGAAAATTCCTAATCCAGCATTTCCATTTGTGAACTAAGACCTGAACGTCTGGAGATTCGGTTTCTTCTTGAAGTCCTTGGGCTTCATCCGTTGCCGGCGTGTGAGGCACGTTGGAAACCATAGTTCACAAACTGGTCGACCAAAGTGCTTCACAAAGCAAGATGTAAAGTGACTCTTCTTTAAAAATCAAAAGGAAACATTTGTAAAGAAAACCAATCCATTATGAATAGCACGGAACTTATGGAATTAACATTTAGCTTTGTGTGTTTTTTATTTTATCAGGCTTAACTGGCGAAGGCTTAAATAAATCGATGAATTGAGCGGGATTCCGGGAGACCTGGTCGTTGACTAGAATGGCTTTACAACCTTTCACAAACGAGCAATTGAATTACCTCAAGTTTACCATCGTCGTGCTCAATGAAATCCCCAAGGCATTGCGCCAAGCTTTCAAACAGATGTGGAACAATACTTTCGCGTCACTGCCCGGTTTCCAGCCCTGGGATGACTCTAATGCGGTGCGTAACTTGTTCTTAAGTACTGAGAGTGGAGTAACCAAGGTCCCCACACATCTCTCCTATGATGAATGGGATTGTACAGCCCTGTTCCAGGCCACCATCTATGCACGGTCCTTTGCTTTGCCAGACAGCAAAGGCCATCACAGGATACTCCATGAGTTATACTTGAAGCCCTGTAAGTTACCACGTGGTACTTTCCATTCTTCTGTGGTTAGCCTCACTGGAAATAAAGCAGAAACCTTTGCATTGGCGATTGATCAGCTTCGAATGTTGAGAAATTCACTCTGTCATTTAAATAAATCCGAATTGGACAAAAAAACATTTGATCAATATATTCAACTCGCTAAAGACGCGATCAAAGCCCTGGGAGTTAGCACTAGCCCCATTGATGCTGTTGGAAGTTTGACTGAGTCTGACTTTCCTACCGAGAAAGTTCGGAAGTTAGAAAATGACGTCAGAACAGAGCTTCAAAAAGAAAACGAGTTCCTTAGAGAAGTTAAGGATGACTTGAAGGTTATACAGAAGTCTCATCAGGAAGGCACTGAAGACGTAAGGAAAACAATCAAATCTGCAAATGCTGCCACCCAAGAAAAGATTGAAACCAAGTTTGCCGAGTTTCAAGCTCAAAGCAGAATTGTCAGGGAAGATGTTAAAGATGAGCTACACAACCTACAACGATCGCAAAAACAAGACACCGAGAACCTGAAAGAGGCAATCGCTGCTAGTCAAGGAATGATTCTTCAGAATATTGCCGAGTTATACAGAAATCAAGGCGTGAAAGACCTAATGAAGGAGAAAATTCCAGGTAAATGACAACTGATGTGATCACAGTGTGAACCATACATTTTCAGGGTTCAACCTGGCGATTTGGTGATTATTTACACCTTTTTTCACGTTTGACAATGAAAAACTGCGATAAAATATTGTAAAGCATGACACGACGTTTCGACGTTTCCAGAACGTCATTATCAAGTAAACTAAAATAATAAAATCGAGCATACATATAATGAAGCGGTGAATAAATTACAAAACGTTAAAAGCTAAACAAAGAGTTTAGCCCTAATGGAATCGCTCTGGGTGTTTAAATTGGGCCTTATTGTTCTTATGTACAACATTTCATAAACAAGACAATCCCATTTCGTGCTGCATTTTTTAAGCATTCTAAACTGGCTCTCATTGAGTAAGTCAATGTTCCCATGGGCATCTCTCAGGTGGCGACCAATGGCAGAGTATCGATGATCAGCAATGCGTTGAAACAGATGGCGCGTCGTATATCCGACGTAATTTGAATCACACAAATCACATTTAAAACAGTAAACAACACTATGCTGATTTACGATGCGTGGCTTGATTTCTTTAAGCTTTAGGTCCTGCTCAAGTTTCTTACTGGTGTAGACTGGTTGTACATCAATGCCAATTTTTGAACTGAGATCGCGCATTTGTCTTTTGGCAATGTTCACTGAGATTTGATCTTTGAAAGGAATACTGACTCTTAAAGTTTCAACAGATTTTGTCTTAGTATCTGGTGTAGAGGAATAATCACATTTGTCGATAATAAAGTTCACTAAAGAACTAGGGTAACCAAGGCGATGAAACATAGATTTTAGATGCCTACACTCATCGACGAATGCTTGGTGCGTAGAGGACAATTCCTTTGCACGATGAACCATTGTTTTGATAAGACACTTCTTGTAGCGCAAATCGGTGTGACTTTGAAAGTGAAGTAAAAGGCCCGTGTTCGTAGGATTACGATAGACCTGAGTCTCCAGCTTGTTGCCGTTCTTTGTTATCAACGTTGCAATAAAAGGAATTGAATCGTTGTTGGAAAGTTCCATAGTGAAATTTAAACACCCAGAGCGATTCCATTAGGGCTAAACTCTTTGTTTAGCTTTTAACGTTTTGTAATTTATTCACCGCTTCATTATATGTATGCTCGATTTTATTATTTTAGTTTACTTGATAATGACGTTCTGGAAACGTCGAAACGTCGTGTCATGCCTTATAATATTTTATCGCAGTTTTTCATTGTCAAATGTTTTACCAAATCTTTACTTATTCGAATTTTTTCACGTTACTCATTATTTAGTGTCCTTCACAGACGTTTCACTTCCTTGGCACATAATGCTAAGAGAAAACAAGTTTAGTTGCGAGGCAAAAAGGAACTGCATGAAAAACCACTCAGAATTTCTTTTCTCAAGATTTTACGGTTTTAAATACGCTTTCATAACACAGTAATACTGCTTCATCTAATTCATCCATTTCAATGGCGTTCATCAGCGCAAGAATGAGGGTGACCTGTGAGAAAGAGACCGTAAGTCACATGAAATCTGGTTTTTAAGTTCATTTCAATCTTTACTACTGAATAACGCATTTGTGCCACATGTTAAATGATTAAATGTGCATAAAAAGAACAAACATAAAATCTACTCAACTGATGCCTCTTCCATGCCAATGCCATTACAAGCTACAGAATAGAGCACAGTTGAATGTTATCTATTTGTTCGGTTTTGTGTTTTCTTTTTCTTTCCCTTGTACCAATACAAATTTTAAGTGCATACTAAATTATCATGTCAAAGGCGCTTCTTTAATTATATATTTTTGCCTAAAACAAACCTTCCTTGTAGGATTTATACCATGCGCTTTACGACTTCATCTCCCTCCCAACTTTACTGGCCGTGGCAAAGAATGTGAAGAGATTATTGGTCACGTGACTTCGGAGTCGACCCGTCTCGTATCGGTCTGGGGGTCACCAGGGTTTGGAAAGACGTCTACCGCAATCGTTGTTGGTCACCAACTTCAAAATCGCGGGCTACCTGTCTACTTTATCTCACTGCGTGGGCTTAAGTCAAAAGGTGATTTAACCTCAAAGCTACTCAGCCACTTTCGAACCGGAGAATCGGAAAATCAGAATTTGACACCTGCCGATGAAATTGGTTTCATTTTTAAAAGGCTATCGGATCCATGCGTGTTGATTCTCGATAATGCCGATGATTTGCTTGAATGTGGCGAGCCAAATGTAAAAGAGGAGACTGTGAATCTGCTGAAAGATATTCTCAACCGTAGCGAAAAGGTCAAATTTCTTTTAACCACTCGGGAGTCAATGGCCTATTTGCATATGTCCCTACATGGACACAAGTCCATCAGAATAGGAGAACTCGACAACTCATCCTCAAAAGAGTTAGTGGAAAAGCTTCTTCCAAATTTGAGCGCTTCTGACCCAACAAAAATCGTGCAAATATGTGGGCAGGTGCCCTTAGCGATATGGTTGTTGTGTAAGTCGCTCCCCGAGGATTCCGTCCAATGTAGTGCAGATCTTGATGACTTAATGCGGACAAAAAATAACCCACTCGAATTGCTGGACAACCCAGAATTTCCCAGTGATGCTAGACTTAAAACCCTATTTGAATCGTCTTTCCAGAGACTTTCTTCGCAGGACCAAGAAGCACTGGTGTCCTTGAGTGTTCTTCCAGATAAATTTGATCTTAAGATTGCCACAGCTGTTTTAGGACTAACGAGGTTCACCGAAACCAAGAAAGTTTTGGGAAGACTGCAAGGGAGGGCTCTCCTGGATAAAAGCTCCAGTTCGGATAAATTCTCCATTCACAAACTCTTACAGTCATTTGCAAGAGACAAGGGTGAACATATCATGAAAGAAACGATTCTGAACGCAAACACTCGCTTTTTATCATTCTACATTGGATTTGTTGAGAAACTTAATGAGATGTTCCTCACAGGACACTCTATGAAAGCATTGATCGAGTTCTTCGACGATGAAAGAAGCATTGTCCAAAGTTTGATGGATGGTTGTTCAGATTGCAAGATAGCGGACAGAGTTTTTCAAGTTTTGGCAAAAGCCGAGTTTTTTCTTGATACTGCTTTCTTCAACAACGAACCTAATTTTGAAAAGATTTTTCAATCGGCAATAGAGGCAGCTAGCCAGCTTGGACGAACTGTTCTCCACAGACAACTACTTCAGTCCAAAGCGTTCGGCTATATGACCTGGGGACACAGTGAAAAAACAAAGCTGTTGCTTTCGGAGGCCAGTAAACTTCAAAGTTCAACGGCTACCATTTGTCCTGAAGAGAAAGGCAAACACTTGTGCTACTCTGGCATCTATCAGCTTGTGGTAGGAAAGACGGAAGATGGAGTAAGAAGTTTACAAGAAGCTATTTCCCTTCTGAACAACACTGCTGAACACAAAGTTCTGAGACTTATGATATTTCAAATCCTCGCTATTTTCTATCGATGCGCAAAAAGCGATTACGAGATGTCAGCCACGTTCTATGATAGAGCCGTGCAAGAATGCAGAGAAGCAGGAGACATGCATTTATTAGTAATTCCGGACAATGATGGAGAAGCAAATTATGGGAATGAAGACAGAGTACCCTCAAGTACAGAAAATCTTGGAAACGAACCAGTTCAAGTTGAAGTGACCTATCTTGTGGGCAAAGCTATTGCAAAAATATCTTCAGCTGAAATCATTGAGTTTTCAATCAAGTTACTGTTCGGAATGCTTCAAGGCATTGAGTCAACCAATGAAATGACCAAACCGGGCTGGTTTAAATTTGAAGAAAACACCATTAGCATGCTGAGAAATTCGCATAATTATCAGGAAGGTTTATCACTAACTCAGAAACGTATCACCTATCATCTAAGTTCACTACAAAAAAGGACAACGGACGAAGAACACGACAGCTCAAGTATGCACAAGGAGGCTCTAGCAAAGTGGTATTCGCTTCGAGGACAAAATCAACATTGCCTGCGTCTCTTCTCAGAAGCTGTCAGTTCGAAACAACATGCTCTAACCATCATCCTAGAACTCTTCGGTGAAGAAGATAGGAAGACCGCCCATGCACATTGCGAATTAGGGTTATCAAAATACGCACTAGGAGATTATAACGCAGCTGCTGAGTCCTACAAGCGTGCACTCGACATCGAAATTCAATTGCTTGGAGAAGAACACCAGGAGACCGCTAACAGTTACAATCAGCTGGGGCTTACCCAATATGCACTTAGAGATTACACCTCAGCCGCTGAGTCACACAAGCGAGCACTTAACATCAGACAAAAGGTATTGGGTGAAGAACATGAAAAGACTGCAAACAGCTACAATGAGCTAGGGGTTACCCAATATTCACTTAAAGATTACACCTCAGCCGCTGAGTCACACAAGCGAGCACTTAACATCAGACAAAAGGTATTGGGTAAAGAACATGAAAAGACTGCAAACAGCTACAATGAGCTAGGGGTTACCCAATATGCACTTAGAGATTACACCTCAGCCGCTGAGTCACACAAGCGAGCTCTTAACATCAGACAAAAGGTATTGGGTGAAGAACATGAAAAGACTGCAAACAGCTACAATGAGCTAGGGGTTACCCAATTTTCACTTAAAGATTACACCTCAGCCGCTGAGTCACACAAGCGAGCACTTAACATCAGACAAAAGGTATTGGGTGAAGAACATGAAAAGACTGCAAACAGCTACAATGAGCTAGGGGTTACCCAATATTCACTTAAAGATTACACCTCAGCCGCTGAGTCACACAACCGAGCACTTAACATCAGACAAAAGGTATTGGGCGAAGAACATGAAAAGACTGCTGAGAGCTATGATGAGCTAGGGGCTACCCAATATGCACTTGACAATTACACCTCAGCTGCTAAGTCACTCAAGCGAGCACTTAACATTAGACAAAAGGTATTGGGTGAAGAACATGAGAAGACCGCTAATAGCTACTATTATCTGGGGGTTACCCAATATGCACTTAAAGATTACACCTCAGCCGCTGAGTCAGAGAAGCGAGCACTTAACATCAGACAAAAGGTATTGGGTGAAGAACATGAGAAGACCGCTAATACCTACCATTATCTGGGGCTTACCCAATATGCACTTAAAGATTACACCTCAGCCGCTGAGTCACACAAGCGAGCACTTAACATCAGACAAAAGGTATTGGGTGAAGAACATGAAAAGACTGCTGAGAGCTATGATGAGCTAGGGGCTACCCAATATGTACTTAAAGATTACACCTGAGCCGCTGAGTCACACAAGCGAGCACTTAACATCAGACAAAAGGTATTGGGTGAAGAACATGAGGAGACCGCTAATAGCTACCATTATCTGTGGGCTATCCTAGTTGCACTTAAAGATTACACCTCAGCCGCTGAGTCACAGGAGCGAGCTCTTAACATCAGACAAAAGGTATTGGGTGAAGAACATGAAAAGACTGCTGAGAGCTACGATGAGCTAGGGGTTACCTTATCTGCACTTGACAATTACACCTCAGCCGCTGAGTCACTCAAGCGAGCACTTAACATCAGACAAAAGGTATTGGGTGAAGAACATGAGAAGACCGCTAATAGCTACCATAATCTGGGGGTTACCCAATATGCACTTAAAGATTACACCTCAGCCGCTGAGTGACACAAGACCCGGATCCAGAACCTCCGGCTACGTCGGCTTTGTCCCGGCGTAAGAAGCTTGCAAAACCATCTGCAGCAGCATTGGGTAAGGCTGGCAAGAGGTCCTCGGGCGGTAAGAAGAAGACCTAAGCATGATGGCTTCCCTTTTGTGCTCAGTGATGGCTCTTTCCATCCTTGCCTTAAACTGTAATGGTCTGCGGGACCAGTCTAAAACGGTTTGGCTTTCTGCAGTGGTTGCGTTCCCTCCCCATGAAGGTTGATGTTGTCTGCCTGCAAGAAACTCATTGTGTCACTCTGGCTGAGTGTTCTTTGTGGTTTTCATCGTCCGGCTTTTCGTCTGTGTTTGCTCCTGGTTCTGTTCAGTCGTGTGGTTGTGTTATTCTCTATCGTTCTTCTTTATCTCTTCTAAACTCCTGGTCTGCCGATGGTCGTTATCTGCAATGTGAATTCTCCCTCTTTGGCAAAGTCTTCCGTGTGGTCGGTGTCTATGCCCCTAACTGCAACCCTGCGCGGAATAAATTCCTTGATGACCTCCATTCAAAAGTCGATCCATCTGTCCTACTGTGCTTACTGGGGACTTCAACGCCGTTTTTGACCGAGCCCTTGACCGGCGTGGTTCTGAACCTGCAAGTTCATACAGAGACAGTTCCTCTTCGCTGGCCCAGCTTTTCGAGGCATGTTGTGTTATGGATGTGTGGCGTTACCTCCATCCCTCCTCCTCGGGTTTCACCTGGACCAGGTGGGATGGCAGTTTGGCGTCGCTCATTGATCTGTTTGGGGTGCCCTTTGCCTGGCTCCCATCGGTGTCCTCTTGCGCTATGTACTTCTGCCCCTTTTCGGACCACAGTGCAGTAGTGCTGTCTGTCTCTGTTCCCGACGTCGTCCCACCTGGGCCAGGCTACTGGAAATTGAACACATCCATGTTAGATGACCCGGAATATTGCCAGCTCGTTAGGGAAGAGTGGATTTCGTGGCGTCGTACCCTTCCTGGCTTCCCCTCTCTCGCCAAATGGTGGGACCGCGGGAAAGGTCGGATAAAAGGCCTTACCATCAGGTACTGTCGCAAAAAGTCATCTCAAACAACTGCATCGAGGGCTGCCCTCGTTCGCTTGATCGATCATCTTCGGGCCAAGCTGGATGCTGGCATGACCTCCTGCGCGGGCCCTTACCGATCTGCGCTGGCGGATCTGGCAGCTATGGACACCTACGTTGCCAAGGGTGCTCAAGTGCGATCAAGAGTTAAGTGGGTTGAGGAGGGAAAGTCCTCCTCGGCCTATTTCTTCCGCCTGGAAAAGAAGCGGTCTGCCGACCGCCGCATCTCTGCGCTGAGAGAGCCCGGTGGCTCTATTGTTTCTTCTTCTGTTGCTTTGTGTGCCACTCTCGGCTCTTTCTATTCCGACTTATATACGGCTTCTCCTACTGACACTTTGATCCAATCTTCTCTTTTGGGTAATCTGTCTTCTGTCCTTCCGCGAGATCGGGCTGATAGTTGTGAGGGCCTCCTCACCCCCCTCGAGGTCTATGAGGCTCTCAAGGGCATGAAGCGGAACAAGGCTCCTGGACTGGATGGCCTTCCAGCGGAGTTCTATCTTCGTTTCTGGGACGTAGTCGGTGCTGATCTCGTAGCTGTTCTTAACGACTGTTTTTCCTCCGGTTCTTTGTCTCTCTCTCAGCGTAGAGGTGTGATCTCGTTGTCTTTTAAAAAGGGGGATCGTCTTGATCCAAAGAATTGGCGTCCCATTTCGCTGTTGAATGTCGACTATAAACTGGCATCACGAACCATTGCTGGCCGGCTCCTCCGTGTCATTCACCTGGTCGTGCACCGGGACCAGACGTGTGGAATGCCGGGTCGGTTCATAGGGGAGAATGTCACCTTTCTCCGTGATGTTGTGAGTTATGCTGAGTCTACGGGCACCGCGGTTGCAATCTTATCCCTCGACCAAGAAAAGGCCTTCGACCGGGTGGATTAGGGCTTTTTGCGATCTACCCTTGTCACCATGGGTTTCGGCCCCCAATTCATTGCTTGGGTAGACTTGTTTTACTGGCAGGTCCAAAGTGCCATTAATGTAAATGGTCATCTGACACCGTTTTTCGGTCTCTCGCGAGGTGTCCGGCAGGGGTGTCCCCTGTCTCCTCTGCTGTACGTTTTGGTCTCGGAGGTCCTTGCCTGTAGTATTCGCTCCAACCCCCGTATCGTTGGCCTTTCCCTCCCGGGGTGTCCCCCACTATCCCCCATATCTCAGTATGCTGACGACACGTCGTTCATTTTAACATCCGACGATGGGATCAAAGCTGCTCTGGAAGTTTATCATCAGTATGAGCGGGCGTCCGGGTCAAAGATCAATTTCGGAAAGTCCAAGGGCCTTTGGTTGGGCGGCTGGCGGGGCCGTACGGACTCCCCCGTCCCTTTCGATTGGACACCTTCGAAACTCAAGGTCCTTGGAGTGTTTATCGGTCCTGGTAACCTGGAAGAGGATAATTGGCGCCCGCGCATTTCTGCGGTGGACCATGTTCTCAAATCCTGGCGTTCACGTGTTCTGACCTTTCGCGGCAAGGCTCTCGTTATTAATGCTCTCGCCCTCTCCCGGGTCTGGTATGTGGCGTCACTCATCCACATGCCGGCTTGGGTGGAGACGGAGCTTACTCGACTTGTGTTTTCATTCTTTTGGTCTGGCAAGCGGGAGCTCGTCGCCCGCGCTGCAGTAGTGAAGCCAGCTCTTTTTGGTGGTTTTTCAGTGGTCAGTGTTCGCTTCAAGGTGTGGGCTCTTCTGGGTCAATGGGTGAGGAGGTTTGCCTCCTCTCCCTCCAGTTGGGTCACACCGATGTCGTTTTGGTTTCAGTCTGTCCTTGGTGTCTCTCCTCTCGTTGCGTTTTCCCGCCCTTTTTCTGTTGACTCTAGAGCCTTGCCACCATTCTACCAGTCTCTCATCCCGGCGTGGCAGAAACTTGATGGGTCTTTTGCCACGTCCAGGGATTGCCTTGTTTATGCTTCTTCGTCTCCTTTGGTCTGTTCCCCTGTTGTCAGCATGTCTTCTAAGTCATGCTATTTGTATCTCCTTTCTGAGAACATGGTCCAGCCCCGTTGTGTGTACAAGTATGAACTTCAATTCCCTAATCTTGATTGGCCTGCCACGTGGCGTACCCTGTCTATGTTCGACCTGGATCGTCGTGTCACCGACCTTAACTGGAAGATTGCGCATGGCGTTCTGTACACTGCTCGGCGTCTCTCTCTTTTTGGTTTGTCGGTTTCTCCATTCTGTTTTTGCGGTCCCCAGTTTGAGTCACTTGAGCATCTGTTTTACTATTGTCCGCTTGCTCAGAGTGTTCTCTCCTGGGTCCAGTCTTTGTTGTTCGTTTTCTCCCCTATGAGTCCTGTCATTCTTTTACGTCATGTTCTTTTCGGGTTTAAGACGAGTGAATGTTTCTTCTTAATGTTTCTAAGTACTGTATTTGGTTGTGTAGGAACGATTACCGGTTCCGTAATGTTCGTCCTGGTGCCGTTGCGGTGATTGCGTCCATTAAAGCCCGCTTGAAGTTTTATCTACCTCTAGCCTTCAGGCGGTGCAAATCTAGCAGACGTCGTCGCTTCTTCCACAGACAGTGGTGCGCTCGTGGCGTTATTGCTTCTGTCTCAGGCAACTCTCTGGTCTTCAATCTTTAGTTCTCCCCCTTCTCCCCCGTGTGTTCCTGTGTCCGTCATGTTGCCTTTTGTGCTGGGTCTCCTTCATTGGTGTACTGCACAGGGGTTTTGTTCCGTCTCAGTCCTGTTGTGTCTGTCATGTAGCCACTTGTGCTGGGTCTCCTTCATTGGTGTACTGCACAGTGGTTCTGTTCTATTCATGTTTTCTCCATGTTTTTGTTTGCTTTTGTCCCTACTGTTGTAGGTAAGTGTGTTAGCGGGTATGCGTGGTTTTTTGGTGCTTTTACTAACCATTATCACTAATCTGAGCATGGGAGTTTAATCTTTGAAAGTGTGTGATTAACCTGGAAGGTGGGGTTCGATCCCCCAGCGAGTTTGGCGTCCTGGTGGGCCCTCCGTTTATGGCGGTCCCAACCCTCAAGCCCTTGCACTCTGGCGGCGGGTTTGGATTAGACATTTAGGTCGGCAGGCATTGCACCGCCCTCACGGGAGCCTGGCCGTCCGCCTTAAACATAAAAAAAAAACAAGCGAGCACTTAACATCAGACAAAAGATGTTGGGTGAAGAACATGATGAGACCGCTAATAGCTACCGTAATCTGGGGGCTATCCAAGTTGCACTTAAAGATTACACCTCAGCCGCTGAGTCACACAAGCGAGCACTTAACATCAGACAAAAGGTATTGGGTGAAGAACATGAAAAGACTGCTGACAGCTACGATGAGCTGGGGCTTACCCAATATGCACTTGACAATTACACCTCAGCGGCTGAGTCACTCAAGCGAGCACTTAACATCAGACAAAAGGTATTGGGTGAAGAACATGAAAAGACTGCTGATAGCTACGATGAGCTAGGGGTTACCCAATATGCACTTGACAATTACACCTCCGCCGCTGAGTCATTCAAGCGAGCACTTAACATCAGACAAAAGGTATTGGGTGAAGACCATGAGAAGACCGCTTATAGCTACCATAATCTGGGGGTTACCCAATATGCACTTAAAGATTACACCTCAGCCGCTGAGTCACACAAGCGAGCACTTAACATCAGACAAAAGGTGTTGGGTGAAGAACATGATGAGACCGCTAATAGCTACCGTAATCTGGGGGCTATCCAAGTTGCACTTAAAGATTACACCTCAGCCGCTGAGTCAGAGAGGCGAGCACTTAACATCAGACAAAAGGTATTGGGTGAAGAACATGAGAAGACCGCTAATAGCTACCATAATCTGGGGGTTACCCAATATGCACTCAAAGATTACACCTCAGCCGCTGAGTCACACAAGCGAGCACTTAACATCAGACAAAAGGTCTTGGATGAAGAACATGATGAGACCGCTAATAGCTACCGTAATCTGGGGGCTATCCAAGTTGCACTTAAAGATTACACCTCAGCCGCTGAGTCACACAAGCGAGCACTTAACATCAGACAAAAGGTATTGGGGGAAGAACATGAAAAGACTGCTGAGAGCTACGATGAGCTAGGGGCTACCCAATATGTACTTAAAGATTACACCTCAGCCGCTGAGTCACACAAGCGAGCACTTAACATCAGACAAAAGGTATTGGGTGAAGAACATGAGAAGACCGCCAATTGCTACCATAATCTGGGGGTTACACAATATGCACTTAAAGATTACACCTCAGCCGCTGAGTCAGAGAAGCGAGCACTTAACATCAGACAAAAGGTATTGGGTGAAGAACATGAAAAGACTGCTGAGAGCTACGATGAGCTAGGGGCTACCCAATATGTACTTAAAGATTACACCTCAGCCGCTGAGTCACACCGGCGAGCACTTAACATCAGACAAAAGGTATTGGGTGAGGAACATGAGAGAACTGCTCACAGCTACTATAGCCTGGGGCTTGTAAGCTTTCGGTTCTACCTTGTTGAGCTGCGTCGTTGCCGTACTTTGCTACAGCGATTAGCAGTGAAAATTATTATTATTATTATTATTATTATTATTGCCCAATATGCACTTAAAGATCACAACTCAGCCGCAGAGTCACACAAGCGAGCACTTAACATCAGACAAAAGGTATTGGGTGAAGAACATGAAAAGACTGCTGACAGCTACTATAGCCTGGGGACTACCCAGCATACACTTGGAGACCGCACCTCAGCCACTGAGGCAGACCAGGGAGCGCTTAACATCAGGCAAAAGGTATTGGGTGAAGAATATAAAAAGGCCGTTAACAGCCATTATAATCTGGGGGTTACCCAATATATACCCTTTATGTAAATAAATTAAGACGGTTGATAAATCCGTGTGGGATTTTTCGATTTTCTTACTGTTTGCTTTACAATTTTTCTGTCAAGTTTACTGATTAAACCTGAACCGAGCGTTTTAAGTAGGAGGCCATTGCGGAAGATGCACTTAGATAAACGAAATTCTCTCACACGGTATTTAAGGTTAATATCTTGGAATTCTTTGGACCAAATTTCAAGGTAATCCGTAGAGTCTACAGACACTACTAATTCATTCAAAGAAGGCACATTGGCGTATACACGAAGTAGGTTTTTTTTTTCTCACATCTCATGAGACTCTAAGCAAATACATAATTTGCGGGTAACTATCCAACGGTTATTAAGGCACCCGTGACAAACCTTAAGGGTTCTTTGGTTCAGTTGTGCCGGTAAGGACCAGAATCAGAAATCCGGTTTGGTTTTTCCTGTGCAGGAAAATGTACAATAGGCGCCACAAGGCAGTTTTTAATTGGCGTTCATTGATGTGGTGGACTTAGTCTAGGAACGAGGTTGAATTTTGGCATCGACTGTTTCAGGCTTAATGAAGTGCTGAGCCACACTTAAGCGATAACCAGGCTTTTCACAGTTTACACTTATCTTCCGAATGATATTTGGCGAACAAAACAACTACACTTTCCTGACAAAAAAGGCTTTTGGAAGTTACTGCCACATATCTTTAATTTCCATAAGTCAAAAAACTTGCGGTCTATAGCCTGCCTTTGGTGGTAGATCGTTCAGAGGCAGAAAACTTTAGAAGTTTGTTATCAGATATGAGCGGGAGAAAACCTTGTAAGCAAAGATCATCGCGTTCAAATACATATATTTATTGAGCGACTTTTGGGATAAAGTAGACACAGGAATGGAAAATGGAGAAATTTGGCTCGTGCATGCAGAGAAAGATTTGAATTGCAGCGTCATTATGTGATGACTTTTGCAACCAGAAGTTTAATAAACGCAGGATTTTACTTAGTATTGGTTTTCTAGGAGGCCTGAGGTATGAGTTTATCATTCTGCAGAGTTGGATGGTTACCATCATTCTGGACTTCTCCGAGAAACGGTGTAAGTCACAAAGTGACTCATTCCTTGTCTGTTGACTTTGCTGCAGTACTTACACTAGTCCCCGCATTTCATCTGGCGATTTTAGTATTTCCATTTTGTCATGGCATCAATTTGTTCCTAAGTCTTAATCTCCATAACTCTCCATGATAACAAACAATGAAAGGCACTCAATAGCGATTTTGCTTAAAACAGCAAGGCCTTCAATTCGTTCCCTCTGAACCGTATATCCGGCCAGATTATAGGTCCGTGGCCTCTTGTTTCAACTGGCTTACGTACCCCGCAGTAAAACTTGATGGTAAATAATCGAGTGTGAGCAGCGAAGATTGGCTAAACCACGAGCCTTTATCCGTTTCGTTGAGATTCTTTGGCCATTCCACTTCGAATTTCTTTACCCCGTGTGCTGACAGCCAGGCTTTATTTTTTACTTTTGCCTGGATCCTTGGACCCTTCTCGTTCTATCTTTCTGCATTCACAGTATAGTTTTGACGCAAACAGATAGCAAAGATTTCCACATGCACCCGATATCAGGAGATGTTTACGCAGTTAAAATTCAAGGAACAGGATGTTTTACCGCAAGAAACCCTACGGGAGTCATTTATGTTGACGTGTGATAATTGCCTATTGACACTTTGGCGGGAAAACGAATTCAGTTTGAAAATACGTTTTCGTAAATAATTCGCGAGCGTTTCAATATTTTACACTAATTTTTCTTGGAAACTATTCTTAAATTATTAATGATTAGTTTGGTATAAAAATGAAAAAATTGGTTTTCGAAGGTGAACCGCATCCTTAACATATCTTAGTATCTTTATTTCTTCAAAAACCCTTGTTTTCTGACCCGGGATCCAATCCGTAATCCGATCCTGGGTTTGTCGACGACGCTCAAATTCAACCACGCTTCGGCCGGCGATACAAAATGTTTGTCAGGAAGTAACGATAATCAAAACAAGAAGTTTCCCGGACGTTGGCAATCCAACTAAAAGTTTTCAAAAGGTTCTCCTTCCATTCGCTGTTATGATTGGTTCACAGACTATTATCGCTAGTTGATTGGATTCTCGGGAGAAGATTAACTCCTTCTTAAAGCGTGGTCAGCAGGTTTCTCCTTGCGGCAGGATCGTAAGTAGTGGGTAAAGATGAGCCGATATGGGTTTCCCATCGATACGATACCGAGTAAGGCATTGATACTTTTCTTCGATATCGATACCGATACTGTGACGCCATGGAGCTAAATAGTAAGTCACGTGATTTGATTGACGAAATTTAAACCGTATTAGAGACGTACTTAAGTCGATCCTCGTGTTCGTCAATCAGTTCACTTTTCTAGCGCTCACACGCCAATACTTAGACTGGTACAATGCGGTGCTCATTGCCCAATCTCGAGCCCAAAGTCTTCTCGGCTCCTCGCCAGTGGTTACTTGTTGGTGTGATACAAGGCGCGGGCAGGTCACGTGCAATATCGAAAGCAAAGATACATTTTGCTAGTATCCTAACCCTAACCTAAAGTTTGTAGAAAAGCGATCATAGCAGTAATGAACCCTTCTTATACATCGAATGCAAACATGGCGTCCAATTTGAATCGTCATTGTTTTGGACTCACCAGCCTCGTCTTCACGTGGAAACACAAAAGGATTACTACATGTGTGAGAGGCTAGTGAGTCCAGAACAATGGCAACTCAAATTGCACGCCATACTTGCATTCGGTGTATGTAGCAGTGGAACTGAGGCCTAAAAAGAATTCAGGCCCATGCGGAATTTGGTTCATTACAGCGAGGATCGCTTACACATATTTTATGAAACCGCAGAACCGTTTATGTTTTTGGTACAGTTTTGTTACTTGAGACAGAAATTTTAAAATGTATGACTTTGTTTTTCAATGAATAAAGGCTGATAGTTTCTAAAGAAACTATCATATTTGTTTTTCAAAGTAGACTTCAGACAATTGAAACCCATCTCATTGTAAGTTAATGTTTTCTACCCTGGCAGTTGCTGACTCATTCTTCATGCATAACTAAATAATTGGCTTGGACAGAAATTTGTTGACGAAAAGAATGAAGTCATAAAATTTCTGCAGTTTGTGGGTATTTCAAAGTTCCCAAACTTACGATTTTTCTTTTGTTTGAAACTCGTATGAGTAAAACTCCCACATCATGGTAATTTCTGATATTTCACAACCACAGATTAATTGGCCATGGAGTTTCGTATTATGTTCTGCCTATCAGACTTTATTTCTCCCTCCCTTATCAAGCAAATGAGTGTAAAATCTTAACTCCACTGATTTCATTGCTTTAGGATTCCCTTGGAGAAAATCCAGTGCACAAGGCTGCTCGCCGTGGAAGAAGTCAACGTTTGAGGTTGTTACAGGCATTTGGTGCTCCCTTAACCCTTCAACTCCCATAAGTGACCAAGACAGAATTTCTCCTTACAATATCAATAGAATATCAAGCAGACAAGTGATGAGAATAAGGAGAAAAAGAAAATCGGGGGATTATCAGTTGATCTAATACCAAATTCTCCAACTAACATCATAAGAAGAATTACTTTTGAGATCTTGGGAGTGAAAGGGTAAAGGTATTTAGCACCATGCTCACATTTAAAGATGACTCTTAAATTCCAAGGTTTCGTGTTTGACAGAGCTGTCAATAAGAGCTTACCAGAACCTCTTGGCAGTCCGCCATTTCTTGCCAGCTTCTTTTCCCCTCATTACACTATCAGTCCCGGAGGAAAGTTGTACAAAATTGTTGAAATAACAAAACAGTTTGTACAGGACACTCTGTGTTTTTGAGCTGGATGCATTTACCCTTAGCAAGTTTAGACAAATGATTAAATTGCACGTTAAGAGTTTGCGTTGAGGTTCTTGTGGACGTTAGCAAAGGCTTGGCAAATTTTAACTGAATAGTCCCTAATCATGTGCGTAATTTGATGAAATAACGATGGTGTTTACGATACCCTGGCCACCAACTGGCTTTTACTTGTTATCAACTTTCAAACTTATTGACAGCACTGGTTTGAGCAAGTGAACCTTTCACCCTTGTACCCCTTCGGCTTACAGAAAGTCATTTCAATTTGGTGCTATCTTAAGATACTACTTGACTCGCTGATATGCACCTGTCTGACATACAAGTGTTTCTATTCCCATCACCTGTTTGCTGAAAAATTTACTTTAATTGTAAGAAGTTCAATGCTCGACTCCATATCTATATAAGCTGTTTAATCTGACTCGTACAATCTGGTTGACTAAAAGGAAAACAATATTACTGAATAAAGAAAACGAAACGGAACGAAACAAAATAACACTTACAAGATTTGTAAGTCTGAGAGAAACGACACCTGCGAAAACCCAAAACTTTACTCACACGCTCGCGAGGGGGTCCAGACCATAATATGCATATCTAACCCAGTACCGCGCAGTTATGGTAAAACTAAATATGACGTATTTTAATCAGCAAGAGAATTTACTCGTTAATCACATCTCTGCGTGAAAAAGTTAACCTTCAGGTACAGTATAAGACAGTTTTCATATTAAATGGAGCATAACCAACCTCTGTTATCTTTCAGTACTTTTAACATGTACCGGCAAACACCCAGTGACGTTGCCTCCATGCCTGGGTTTGAACAAAGAGTTCAGTTCTCGAGAAATCCCAGCCCTGCTACAGGTAAACACTTTCTTCGTCATTTATACCATAATGGTGATCTGTTAATCAAAATAGATGTGTAGGAGCAACTAGATGTAGGTCACTCAATTTTGCTTCTTTACACTTTATCTTTAAAGTAGTTTTATCCCATTTATTTCTTCATAATTGATGAATTATCTTCTTAAATTCCAGTGTCCAGTCAGAGAAAAAGTAAAAGATTACTTGATGATGGAGGCTACCCAGAGCAAGTAAAAAGACCCAAAAATGGTTGGTATTTTCTCACAGGACTATCACTATTCTAAATATACCTTGTTCAGTGATGAGTTGAAACAAAGTATTTAAATTTACCGCCACACCCTTACGAATATTCTTATCAATAAAATCCTCTGATGAGTGGGTAATCACGAAACAGGCTTGTAGGAATGAAAGCGTAGTCTTAATATTTTCCTAACCCAACGTATATCTATAAATATAGAAAAGTGCGAAGATTACGCTTTGATCCCTACAAGCCTGTTTCGTGATTGCTTACTCTTCAGGGGATCTTCCCCTGATGGGTGAACAATCCTGAAACAGGCTTGTAGGGATGAAAGTGTAGTATTTGTATTTTTCAAACTCAACATAGATTGCGCTCTACTTTTATGTATATACAATATATGTACCTATAACATCTGCAGGACTGTTTCGGCCCTCTGGGCCTCATCAGTGCAAAACTGATTCTAGGATGGGCCTCATCAGTGCAATGCTGATTCTAGGATAGAGGTAACGCCAAATAGCCACCCCTAATGATTCCACATTTGTGGTTTCATCTAGGCCATGCCAGAGTGCTTAAACTAGTAACCAGTGAGCATGGTGCAATTTCATGACCTGACCCATCCTAGAAGAGTGCTCAATTTAGGACTCGAAAGTAAAGCTTTGTAATGCCAAAGAGCTATATATCATCAGGGCTTGATCAGTACAAAGTTGTGCAAACTAAGGCTAGTTAAATTTATACTATAGGCTGCTAAGGTTTGTTAATGGTAAGTTAATGGACCTTCGGCGAAGTGCATCCGAACTCTCCAAAACTAAATTTAACGCTTTTTCCCTCATTAGCTGCAGAATGACGCGAATGATCGACCCAATGAAGAGCGATCTACTGAAACAAGACCGAACAGCAAAACTAAGTTTAATTTCTTGTTGATTCATTAAAAGTAATGTACATTAATCGTGATAACTAGTAATCATCGAAGATATGGAAAGTGCGTTCGATCTCTAGTAAAAGTTTTTTTATTGTACTGATTGCGCAGAAATATTCAGGGAAAGTGGATTGTGGGGTGCTTTTGGTCAGTGCCATAAACCAGTGGCAAAGTTGAACACAACAATAAGGTTTAATAGTTCAACATCTTAGTACTGCACTTGATATAATGGCAGTGACCAAAACAACTAATAGGACAACATTGAACAAACCGATATATCATGTTTAACAGTAGCATACTAAGTTGGAATTCAATGAGAAACTTGCGTAACTCAATATGTCAATGTACTTTGTGGTCTACGGTTTAAAAATTACTTTAGAACGAGATGAGTTCACTACGTTGCAATTAAAAAAGAAAATTGTATAACTCAACATGTGAACGTATTTTGTGGTCCACTTGTAAAATTACTTTGTAACGAGATGAGTTCGCTGAGTCGCAATTCAAAACGTAATTTGTGTAAATCAAAGTACAAAAGCGAGGCTTTTCGGTAGCAACCGTTGCTCAGGGCAAAACCCTATACTCGTTTCTCTGTGCGAGTGCGAGTTGTTTACAATTTGTTGAAGCGTTTTTTTCGAAGATATTCCCATAGCACACAAAGAGGTATGAAAAGAATTGCTCATCAATCTTTTTTAAAATGCTTGGGAGGCATTTCAAGATCAGTAGACTCATTCCATTTTGTTTGCGAAGCCTTTTGTAATGCAAATGTACGTACACGGGTGCCTTTGGGAAGTTTCATATGAGGAACGTCGCGACTAGAATCGCTTACAATCGCTAGCAGGTTCTACATTTTCTGTATTTTCCGAGGATATGCTTGTAATTATACTTAGGCATAAAATTAAAGAAATACGGGTATATCGACGATTCAAAACATAGTTATGTTATAAGTATTGGTCCTGGCCGGACCAATACTCGTGGTCTTAAAATAAGTGAGGAGAATTTGCTACCTTTCTATAATCAAGAAATGGATAGATATCCTAGTCTTCTCGGATAAGGACGAATAAATCGTAGGCCCCGTATCCTGGCAGGGTTAGGGGTAGGAGACGTAATTTCCCACGCAGGTGGGATGGGTGGGTGTTGGCCCTTAAGAGCCCCTGTGGGGAGTGGTCAATTAACCTATGTAGGTATGTAGGTATGTATGTATTTATGTTACAAATGTTAGCTTTCCTGTGCCATGTATAGCCCTGCGCAAAGGAAATACGTCAATTGTAATGAATACACATTGTCTAATAAACCTTTAAACTTCTGTGAACTGTGCCTAAAGCCGTTTTCTTTTTGAATCTCTTTTTCTTCTTAATCCCGGTGAAGAACGCCCGAAAATTGTTGTGTACCGATGTGTTAAGACAGGATATCGTGCAGATGTAGGTGGTAGAGATGTCATCTACCACTGTTTTTCAATAAAGAATCCATCAAAACTGAAGGTAACTTCTGCTACATTATAAACCTTTTGTGGTTTTATTGAACAAATTCTGATTTTATACAGTTTATATCTAAATATATACAATACATTATGATTATAGACCTGGTTTATCGAAATTCAGAGAGATGTTTCGCAGGAATTTCAAAGCATCGAGCGAACAAAAATATGTTCACTTCACTTTCAGTACTCGCATTTTCGCCGCCATATTTGCAATCGGTGTATTCAGCTCAAGGCAGTCAAGAAAACATTTGTACATGAGATCGAAGCTATTTGTGCCACGTAGCCAGTCAACCAGCCAGTCTGCCAGTCCACCAGTCCGCCAGTCCGCCAGTCCGCCAGGCCGCCAGTCCACCAGTCCATCAGTCCACCAGTCTACCAGTCCGCCAGTCCGCCAGTCCGCCAGTCCGCCAGTCCACCAGTCCACCAGTCCACCAGTCCACCAGTCCACCAGTCCACCAGTCCACCAGTCCACCAGCCTACCATTCTACCAATCGACCAGTCCACCAGTCCAAAATGGCGCCCAAAGCCCGAATTCCCATACCATCGCCATCGTTCCCCTTGGGAATGGTCCATAAAGCCCTCGAGAGTGATTTCCGTAAAAACGACACCATTAGTATGCGTTCTCCTTCGTCGAACGTAATTATGGCTTTTCAGCGAGAACCGAAGTTGACTTTGTAAAAGACTTACAAAAGTACAGTACAAGTGAAGATAAAAGGCGAAGATCGATGTGGCTTAATAACTCGTTGGGATTTCTTGTTTTTAGCAGTATATGTACATGTAGTACGTTTAATGGCCCACAAGCTTTACCGTAAAGTGTTTTCCTTGGTCGTACGCATGCATCAAGGCGTATAGGTTTAAAATATGCTGTCACTGATGAACTTACGGGCACAAGCTTTTAAGTTAGCTTCATAATCACCAAAGACTGGCGTTTTTTACTTGGAATAGAGAAAATATTTGAAAATAGTGCATTTAAATACTTGGTCCATTTGCTGTAGCATACCAGATTCCATGTTTACGATGGGCCAGTTCTCTACCAACTCGAAGATTTGATAATGACCATGGATATGCCAAGTTATTCTAACTGATTTAAACTTTTCAGAATCAATTTAGCTCCAATCATTGTTTATCAAAGATAAGTGGGGGAATAAGTAATGTCAAATAATTCAATAGGGCGGACGGGGATAGTGTCCTTCAACTCAACACAGTTGGCAGGTTCTTTTACATTTAGACTTGACGTATGTACTTTGCTGACATCGACGTCTCCAAGACTGATAGCGACATTTTCGAGTACTGTCCTCGCACCTCCCTAAAACAGGGAGGAAAAACTTGGTTACGGTTTAAATGCATGAAATCATTGACTAAAAACTCGTCTCTGTTGTATAATTATATATGCATGGAAAAAGAAAATAGATAAAAAATGCAGTAAATTCATTTTCAATCAGAAAGACTGACTGCTTCTACTAAAAGAGACAGGTTTACCCAGTCCTCCAAAAGGATATTCCGTTCATCGTTAAATACGGACAGGCTCATTTCGTATATATGAATAAACGCCAACTTCTTCTAAAACTGCTCATGATACGAAAATCGTATATGCATACAGAGCAAGATGCGTTTACATATCGAAAAATTTAACTCAGGAGTCCTTTTCGTCACTTTATCTCCCTCTCTTACTTTCTCAACTTAACTCGTTTGGAAAATAATTTTGTAGTAGCTGACAGTTTTATAGAGAAATCGTTGTTTAAAGAAAATCCAAATCATTTTTTAACTGAAGGGAGAATGATAAGAATGGTGCAATTTTGACATGATAATTGGATTCGAACGATGACAATAAAAATTGTTCGACTTCTCCACAGGGATGTGCAAGCTATTTGAAAATTTTGCAGCTGTACTGGTTTTAACTTCCCCCTCTGTCCTTTTTCTTTCCCTCTCTGTTTAAACTCTGCATTGTACATAAGGTTCGCCTGCTGAGCATCAGTCAGACTTAAACGTTTCCTCTGACCAATGGTTACCCGGAAAAGAAATCGGTATTTTTTTTTTTTTTTTTTTTTGCGTTAGCCTTTCAGAATGTTTAAGATGGCGTGTTAATCAGTTTAAAGAAAATCTGTTACAAATGGTACAATCTGATTTGCTACGCGGATCAATGTCAGTCAGCTTCTGAGCAACTGCGCACCTACCCCTTCCATAACCGAACAATAGTCAACTGATGACAAGTTAGGGTTAGTGTTGGTTTAGGGGAGGGGTGGGTGCGCAATTGCTCAGATATTGACAATACCCGCCATCTATTTCGTGATAGATATTGTGTATAGCGTTAAGCTTAGAACAGTGGCGGATTTAGGGAAGGGACCCAGGGGCCCGGTCCCCCTCTTATTTTGGGAAATAAATAAACGCAGAGGGAAGAAAAGCCGGCAGGTGTACATGTACACACAAAAATCTGGGTCCCCCCCTTAGCTCAAGGTCCGGATTCGCCACTAGGCCTTTCTCGATTGTGCCACTGTGGAGTAAGCAATAGATGATCAGGGACGTTAACCCTTTAACTCCAATGAGTGACCAAGACAGAAATTCTCCTAACAATGTTAATACAATATCAAGCAGATGAGTTATGAGAATAAAGAAAAATATCAATCTTGGGAATATTGGTACATCCGTTCACGAATTCTCCGATCTGACGTCATAAGAATGGAATGACAGATAGTGAGGAGAATTTCTAATAAGATCTTGGGATAAAAGGAATGATGCAATTCTTTGCGTGAACAACTATGTATTTAAATAGAATTTGAACTATAGACTCTAGATAACGATGGCTAAACATACCCCTTGTTTTTTAACAACTATCGTTGGCTTTCTACTCTTGCTATAAGCTTTACTTCTGTAATGCATCAAACTTCCATAATCATATGGCGTACTAAGTGAGTCAGTTTTTGAACGGTGGTACTTGTGAAAATTTTTCTTTGCTCCTGAGAGAGAAAGACTATCGCTAAGGACAAAGAAACGCAGTGCGTTCACACTTTGAGTGAAAAATAGATTAAAGGTGAACTGGTGCAACAATCACTTGGAAATTTTCGGAAATCAATGCTTACCTGGGCGGACGTTTTCATACTTTATTTTGATATAAGAGTCCCTATCAGGTCGAGACTGTTCGTGATAAAATCCGATTGCATCCCCTGAGAGAAGTAAAACTTTATATATTAAAAGCCATATCACAGGTACTGTTAGCTTAAGAATGCGAGCTTGGCAAGAATTTTAAATTGTCACTCTGAAACTCTTCATCGTAACAGCTATTCAGGCGATACAATGAAAACAACCCCACAGGAACCTAGATTTATCGCAGTCAGGTTAAAAGGTTCTTATTAGTGTTTTGGAATTTTACTGACTGTACAGGACATTTAAAAAATTAACTGAACATGGATTTCGTCATTTAAGTGCGTTATCATAATTCAAACTCTTGATTATCAGGAACGTATACTTTACAACACTGATTAGGAAAAATAATTTTTCTGGAGAGATTAACAAAGTACGTGTAACACAAAGATAAATGAAAAAGATCATTAGATTTCCGACAGTTACGAATAAAATTTTAAAAGCTTTTTAAATTGAGCACTCTAAGCACATGTCGCGAAAAACAACAGCATTCTAGGCGATGGTGCACCTCTATAATGAAATGCCTGAAAATCTCTACCCTACTGTGGCTTTTGGCGGAACATCACTATGGATTTACCTATTTCATGAGCAATTATTCCTTTCAACCAACATCTTGGTCCGAGGAAGATTCCCTGACGGCGGCCGGTTCTCCCCACAAATGATGCACAGCTGGTGTATAGAAATGGCGTATTCTTTCAGTGTTTTAACATTTCAAGAATAGCCATATAAACAGTAAATGCATTCGTATGTTCACACACAATCTATCTTGGATAGTAATGGGATTTTCAGCACAAATTTTCATACGTTTCGTAATGTATATTTGAATCGCCTGCACTCATCTGTAGTGAAATATGAATAACAGTGACATCGCTAGTATTATTTACTGGGATCAATGGATTTCTAGACGTGCAATGATTTTCAGATTTTAAATCTTCTCAGAACAGTGATTGCTACATATACTTACTTACCGATTGCTATACTGAAACAGGATGTAAGCTTTTTCGTTTGTTCTCTTCTTAAACCGGATGCAAGTTTTCGCCCTCCATTCCGCCATTGCTGCTTTGATGGCTGTCATAGCTCGGGATTTTCGACCTAAAAGTAAGTAACTTTTGGTTGGCGATTAAAAAATTTTTGCGGAAGTTGGGCAACGAATTCCTTCTTAGTCAATTCAGCGTAAGGTTCACAACTTTCATAGAAGGAAACTTAGCTCCGTAATTAGAGATCAATTGAGAATTCGACCAATAAATTGATAGATTAATGCTGATTGAATGATTGATTGGTTGATTGACTTAAATATTTGAACCAAGAGTACACGGTAAGGAAATTGGGAGGATTTTCAAAAAGGAATTGTTTTATCCAAAATAGTTCTCCAGCAAAATATGGAGTCCCGAGCGCTTAAAGTCAAATCAAATTAAAAGGAATCCGCCGACTCGTATGACATCATGGTTCTCTAACTTTCCTTCCCCCTTCTTGTTGAAACATAATGATGGTCTAGGGATACAGGTAAACGCTCTAAAGAAATTACCGAGGTTTATATTGATTTTGTATTTTATGACTCCCCTTGGCCACAATTTGGATCTTGACGTGGCTCTCTTATGGCGAGAACCATCAATGTCCAATTCTTTTTCTGCTCTTTCCTGTTGCTCTTTCGGGAGAATCATGTCTCCTTCAAACAGACTAGAGTTTCGTATACTAAAATTCTCTAAAAAGAGAAATCATAAAGGATTTAATATAATACAAAGCCTAAGGCAGCTCATATTTTGTCGAATACGACATGATGAAAAGATCGCTTTAATTTCTATTGCCGCACTAACGTGCTGGGCTCAGAGTTTCCAACGCTTATAGATCGATTTTCATAATGCTTAACGGATGAGATTTTTTCCGATGAAAAGCAGTCGATATTTACCCCTACTTTACTATATAACAGCTGTAGATAATCGCGGCTTTTTTTTTGTGCGCTAATAATTCTAACAAGCTCTCCATTTCGATTGGTCAGTCTTGATATTTTGAATCATGTCTTCTTTTAAGTGTAAAAAAAATAATTTAGGATACTGAAATGCAGTGCAATCGTCCCCTTGTCAGGTGGTCGCAATGTAACTCAGGTAATTGGCTGTTCCTAAAACAGAACAGGCACATTTTCCGACCCTAACTTCCATGAGCTGCTTGATATGTTTTAATGACGCACATACTCTTACCATCGGTACTGTGTGATGCACTAAGCACAGACCTCAGCAGCAGAAGAGCGAAAATCCACCTCATCTTTAACTTAACTCTGGAGAAAGGAGTGTTTTAAAAAACAACTACCGGTGAAACGCTAGAATACCTTCAGCTATATATAGTATTTTGGAACGTCCAACATCAAGAGTGCCGAATAAGATTTAGACAGTGGTTAGAACCACTTAGGATTCTCAACTATTTTCGTAATACTCGTGTACGCTTGAAAGAAGCAATATATAAGTGTTTCGTAAGAGATAAGCCGCTCAATGATTGTGCATCTGCAATGTAAACAAACAAATTTGGTCTACACTTGAGTAACAATGACTTCAGCGGTACTGCGTTCGTTTAACCCATGTTTTAGCTTCTTTCAAAATTAAAGCCATTGTCTGGGTTGATAAAATCGTCAACCACACACCGGCTGCGAATATAGAAATGAATAAATGAATAACTGAATAAAAAGAAAAGCATGGATATAGCACTTAAATCGACCAATCCTCTCAGCACTCTACAAGATTGTCTGTCGAAATGATATGGGAGAAATAAAAAAAAAACTGAAATACGGCAGGCATATATAATAAAAGAAAACTGTATCAGCGATAAACTGGGATACTTAGCTTAAGCTCTAAATGTTATACGTGTAAATATCCAAAAAAGAATATCTCAATGAATCTCAACTTTAGAAGGAACTTCAGATGACTGAATGAGTTTGAAAGTCTCTTTGAACCACGGGCAGAAATTTTTTAAAAAGCTAACTGAGTATAAGTTAGAGCCATTTCTTCTACTTTTTTTCATTATGAAGGGGGTTTAGCGTTTAAAAACACCTTAAGGATAAATTCAACCGATAACATATAATATATAGACAAGCTAATATCTAAAAAGAACGCGGTGATATTGGATTATGATAACTGGCAGTGACGAGCCATGTATTGCCTTCCTTTTTTAATGACCTCTTGAGCTGAAATTAACAGTTCCTGTGCAAAGGAATACTTCATGCATTGACGTAGTTTAGAAGTATTGAAGGAGAAAAATATCTGGGAAAAATTTCCAATGAAAACGGAAAGTAAGGCCGTTGTACCAATGACTCACCCGCGGTATTTCAGGTATTTACGCAAAGTATTCGCTGCCAACTTCAATATGACGTTATTTCTAGCCTCGGGTTAAAAAGTTATTTTGGGATAGCAGATATTGTCTCAATATGTCCAATCTGTAAGTTGTATCTTTGAAATCCTACAGTGCCAATAAACTTTGTTGTTTTTGTTCTTGTTCAGCGTTCATAAACTTCAATAAAACAATAGAACCAACTGAGAAGATACATGAGGCCTTTTAAGATAATGCAATATATATATCTGTTCGAAAAGAAGACTTTTAGTTACATCATGATTATCATATTTATGTTGAACCATTTAATAATGAGTATAGGAAGCATATTTAACCTTTCGCTTTTTTCAATCACTATTCCCATGAAAGAAATAGATTACTGACGTAATTTCAAAAGTTACCTCAAATGTTAAAGGAAATATGAAACAATGAAGGACCCATATATATATATATTTACGTACATATTGAATGATCGTTTCTTTCAAACCCTACACGCTCAGTTTAAAATCTACTTCCTGGGGAAAAAAGACTTTTATGGCGTAATTTCGAATAGCTAAAGCAGCGAGTAAAAGGCAAGGATTACTTTATTTTTTCGATGTTGGAAAACGTTGATCCATATCGTTTCCTGTACGTGGATACAGAGCTTGAAGTAGCTGTGGATAGGGAGCCATTTCAGTGACGAAGTTCGAGCAAGAAATTAACCACATGTGGGAGTAGATTAAAAGCTCTCCAAAGTATCACGTTGCTACGTTACGGGTTTGCTGAGCGAAGTTTGTTTAATTTGCGGTTTTTCTTTTAACTGCGTCTTTCTTTTTTACCTATTTTATTTTTCTTCCTTTTTCTTTCTTTTTTTTCTTTTTTTTTTTTTTTACGGTTACTTTCCGCCTACTTAAACGTCTTTCAAAATTAAATCAAAATGAAATCAAACTGAAAGCCGGAAAACAAAAGATTGGCCAACCATTACTCTTTTAATTCAACGCTTTGACATGTTTTATCTCGGGTTTAGCTGAAGAAGAAGAGCATGATAAAAAAAAACACCAAACAATTGCATGAAAAGAAATGAAAAAAACACGCTAAAAAGCAGTAAGAAAGTTACAAAGGGAATGATCCAAAAATGCAACTTTTAAAGTCTCTTTCCGCGCTAAGATTTAGAGCTACCCTACGGTTTATGGAACTTGAAAATTTGGAAAAGTTTTCAAGCTCATTGTCTGCAATTAAATCGTTTCTCTATCGATCTCCTTCCTTCTTTGTTCAGTTCATTACACTGTATTTTAACTATGACCTCCCATGTCGCATCTATTTGTAATTCACAACCTGTTGTCAGAATGTGTCCTATGATCTGGTGAAAAAGTACATCGCCAAGCGATTTGCTGAAGCCAAAAAATAGAGGACGAGTTGAAACCTTAATAAGCCGCCGACTCTCCGACGACGCGTCGAAACTGACCCATCTATACTGAGAAAGAAAACCGCTGAAACTAATTATTTGCTTAGTAAATAGTCACATTGTAGGTTAGAATTTAGATATTAGGGAACTTTAGCATCACGTTTTCGGCAAACGGCGAACCTTAGGAGGTCACGTGACCACCGCTTTGCCGTCGCGTTTGTAGTTTGCGGTTCCAGTTTCGACGGGAAGAAGGCGCTCAAGCCGTAACTTGTGACTTACGGGAAGGTTTTTTGGCCGCTTAACGAAACCAACTTACTTTTGACACTCTTAGTAAGAATTTTCTACCTTTTATGGATGCAACTGTCGTTTTTTGTGATTAAAAACAATGTATTTTGCATGATCTAAATGGAAGAAAGTCGAGTGGGGAAAGAGGTTGAAAACAAAGTGGCGGCTCGAAGTTCTTAAAATTGCGCATGCAAAGAAGCACAGTTATGGAGTTCTAAATCAATGTGGACTTCTAAATCAATCTATTTCTAGAAAATGCCTTTAAGATGGCCAAGACGTGATGCTGGCGACCGAAGTGACCCAGCGAAGGCCAAAGTGTCCCGCTGATTATGAGGAAATTGCGAGGGTACTTTCCCCTATTTTTTCGGAGGACAAAAAAGCCGTTGTGCTCTCAGGGCGAGCATGTAGAAAAAGGATGAATGGCCTTATCTCAAAATACCTTGAAGAAAATAAAAAGGCTCTTAAAAGGTAGGCATTTCCCGCCAAAAGACGTCAACGCCATGCTAAATTCAATTTTGGTGACGACGGCAAACGTGAAACCTCAAACCGCCAGCAGCCGTTTGTCGTTCGCAGTAAGTGCGATGCTAAAGGTCCCTATTGATCAACCTTCGATTATCGTTCAAAAGCAGAGTGAAAGTACTCTGCACGAACGTTTGAGCCTGCGGAGACAGGAGATACCCAGCGGTCTATTGCCATTCAATCGAAAAATGCCTGGATGTTTACGGAAACCTACATGCTAGTCACCTAACTACTACAACCCTTTCATTACTTTCGTAATTCACAAGCTTTAATGAGAATTGAGACTGTTTCATTTCAGAGGTAAGCACCCAGATAAATGGGAAAGACACACTGTGGTGAATAAAGGAGGTAACTTTCTAAAGAAAATCTGGTGATGCGTTGGTGGGGTAACAAGGTAATTTGGTTTCATCAACTAAGTTGATAATGCAAATTGGCCATTGCAAATAGTTTAAAAGCTGACGTTTGGAGCGTTAGCCCTTCGTCAGATTGAAGGGCTAACGCTCTGACGAAAGGCTAACGAACGAAACGTCAGCTTTTTTGGCCAAATTACATTATCAACTTGGTTGGTAAAATCAGACATAGCGGTGGCCTCTGAAGCGAGTTTTTTTCAAATTTAAGCAGGTTAGGAAGACCTCGTTATACTGGAAACGAACTTGGTGTTTATATTGTCTCTGTGCCTTTTCGATGATGGTGATAAATTTTTTTTCAGTCCGGAGATAAATTTCAGACAGTTTTCATTAACTTACGTTAACTGGGGAAAAATCCGCTTTCGGTTTCCGAACTGAAAAGGTCAGCGTTAAAAATAGACAAAACAAAAGAATGTCGTTATGGCAACAGCTTCGTGACCTCATGCTCATTTGTCATGCTGTAAGGTTACTAGGCGGAAAGAATATTTGGGCCGCGAAGCAACAAGACAACAGATCGAGAGTACCGTCCAGCTTGGATTAAGCTGAACTGTGTGATCTAATCGAAGATTTAAAGGACTTCTTGTTTCTCGAAGGGAACTTCAAGTAAGTACAATACGAGAGGTGTGTTGAAATATGTCATCAAGCTGTACTACTTTAAATGTGATACGGTTCCGCTGAGTGGCTAAGCGGAATCACAATATCACTGAAATGAGCCGAGGGAAAATACTACGTAGTTCGTTAAATGTCCGCGCGTATTACATGTCAAATCATCGAATAAGGTTGTATGTATCGACGGTGCACAAGGTGCATTGATGTTCAATATATGAAAAATTAGGAAGCAGATAGCGCTGATTTATGTTCAATATCTTTGCTTTTTGAGTAATTTCACTTAGCATGCAAGTATGCAACACAACATTGAAATAGTTGCATCGGTATTTTGTACGCAAAGGGCTATCCCAACAATACGCCGAAGGATATCAAACATTTCAATGCCCTCGGTAGACTTTTTCAAAGTGTTTTGAAGATACAACAAAGGGACTTCTTTATCGAAACTGACTTAAAACTGATCATGTAATAAGGCGGTTTTCAAATTAACAAACAGTGTTAAAAATAGAGAAAACAAAAGGATTGATCAACTATAACAGCAGCTTCGTGACCACATTGTGTTTTAATGTTTTGGCATTCAGGGTTACTGAGCGGAAAGAATTTTTCAACAAGACTGCAAAGGAACAAGACCACAGATCGAAAGTACCGTTCTGCTTGGATATAAAAAGTTATGAATTGTGCTATCTGACCGAAGATGTACAAGGCTCCTCTTTCTGAGGCCAAATTCGTAGTATTGAAGCTATAATACGAGAGGCGAGTGAAAACATTTGATCAAGCGGCATTAAACAAATGCGATATGATCCTGCGAGATAGCTGATCGGAATTACAAAATTAGTCAAATATGCTGAGGAATTATGTTTCTCTGGCTTTAACCAAGTGGACGCCTAGGGAAATTAGAAGTTCTATGCTCTCAGTGAGCTTTTAGCATTAAATTTACTGGAAAGGGCTTTATATTCCAACTTAATCAGTCACAGGGTGGTTGGGGGAAATAGGAAAAAAATCTTTGAAAACCTTAAAACTGCAAAAAAAAAAAAAAAAAAAAAAAATTCAATCAAAAGCGAAAACCGCATGAAAAACTGATAAATTTTCCCATCCCTGAAAAATCCTTGTCGATCCGATACAGTGATGACAAGTGAAGCATTAAGAGTAAACTTAGATTATTTCATCACAGTATTTAAGACTGCCATGGACTTGCATAAAGCTCAGGTGGTGCGGCCTGCTACTGCGGTGCATTATCTTTACAATTCCCAAAATGGCGGTCTTACCATGTGGTTGCGGCGTTTCGAAGAGAAAAGTTCAAGTCCACTTTTTCCCTATTGCCATATATACGGACTAGAATGACTGAGAATTCAAAGATAAACCCTTCCAATATAACTCGAGGCTACTGATTTTTTTTTTAATAATTATACAATTTATATTCTTGTATTTTTGCTGTAAGGATGAAAGCCATCCTCGGAGACCCAGGGGCTGTGGGTCGATTTCAAGTTAGGACGTGAAGAGCCCCTGGGGACATTGTCTTACAAGACAAGTTCCAAACGGTCGCAGTCGTTCTGCCATCTGATTGGTGCCAGAAAATCTTTGTGTTTTTCTGCCCAATCAGAGTGAAGTGTGCTTTAGAGTCATTTCGTGTGTTTTAACAGGTACATATACTACTAGCTCAGTTGCTCAGTATGTTTGTTTGGACCGTTCGACGGAGATTTGCTTGAGGCGAACAGTTTCAGTCTCGGCACACAATGTAAGAGAAATCGATCAGATTGTCAGCGAAAATCTTATCGGAAAATACTGAATACTTTCGCAGGTATCACTAGAGAACGTGTTTTAAAGTTTGCGAGGTTTGTATACAACACGATGGTTGCAGTCATTGATATGTCGCTTTAAACGTTAAACGAGATTTAAGCTTAAATCTTTCTAGATTTTTTGCATAATTTGCTGTGACTGAAACTTTGCCAATCCCGTAAAGTTATTTTGTCGCACGGGCCACGCAGGTTTGTCGAGCAACTAGTACTTGCGCAACTTTCTGTGCGTGCCAAAATCTAATCTCATCTTCGCTTGAAAAAAAAGAAAAGCTAAGCGTGGAACTTTTGCTTTTTAGATGTGGGTAGATGAACCTGTACTTCTAAGCTGACATTTGCAATAAAGCAAACTCGCCCTTCCCATCCAATATTTCTTGGTCTTTGGTTTTGTTTTTCCCACCGAAAACAGCATCGGATCGATTTCCAATGATCAAAGGTATTTAACTTGGTCTTCAACAAACGAGAGAAGAGGTGAAATGACAATGTCCAAGGGACTAGAAGAGAATCCGTGGCCTTCCTAGCTCAAGAATTTCAACACTCTAGACAGCAGTTGAAAGATTAAACTCTTTCCAAACCCCTTCGGTAACTTCCCGAAAACATCTCTCCTTCCCACGATGATCTCGTTAATAAGTTTTTGTTCAGATTTTAATTAGCTAACCAAGCTTTCTCTTCACTTGCTGGATGTGGTCCACGAACTTAACGTTCTCTGCAACCTTGGCCGCATTGTGTACGACTTTACTACTAAGATTAGATCTTGGCGCGCACAGAAAGTAGAAAGCTACGGAGGCGAAAGCGCCAGTTGCTCGACATACCTGCGTTGCCCGTGCGACGAAATAACTTTACGGGATTGGCAAAGTTTCAGTCACAGCAAATTATGCAAAAAATCTAGACGTTTAAAGCGACATATCAATGACTGCAACTATCGTGTTGTATACAAACCTCGCAAACTTTAAAACACGTTCTCTAGTGATACCTGCGAAAGTATTCAGTATAATTTCCGGTAAGATTTTCGCTGACAATCTGATCGATTTCTCTTACATTGTGTGCTGAGAGGCCCGAGACTGAAACTTTTCACCTCAAGCAAATCTCCGTCGCACGGTCCAAACAATCATAGCGAGCAACTGAGCTAGTAGTATATCTCCGTGTTAAAACACACGAAATGACTCTAAAGCACACTTCACTCTGCTTGGGCAGAAAAACACAAAGATTTTCTGGCACCAATCAGATGGCAGAACGACTGCGACCGTTTGGAACTTGTCTTGTAAGACAATATCCCCAGGGGCTCTTCATGCCCTAACTTGAAATCGAGTCAGCCCCTGGGTCTCCGAGGATGGATGAAAGCATGCAAATCCCTGTGAGTCGCACTTCATTCTCTTATTTCTTTTCTTACTATTCCTTTCTTCTATTTGACCAAAAAGTACACCTAATTACCTGTTTTCTCGGAATTTTTTTCTTGCAAAGCTGGGTGCTGTAATTGTTTGCTCGCGCGAAGTTGGTAATATAGCCTTACTATATCGAAGAAACTGACAGATTTGACTAGAAATTGTTCCTCTCCGACTTTACATAGGCAGCAATGAACAAAAGAACGCATTTTGGCAGTACCTGGAATTCCCCAGGTAAGATAGCACAGAAAATAAGCTCAAACGAAACAGAGGAAAGCAGCGTCAAAAAAGACCAGCTAAAAGAAAGTTGTTTTCTAGGGCAAGCACTTCATGATCCTCCCTCACCCGGAGATCACATAGAAATGGGATTGAAGCGACATTTGAGCCAGAACGCACCGCGGTCGTGGGCCCTCTTGTCTTCTATACTAGTATCTGCTTAAATTATTGGCTTTAGTTCGGACGCTCTTTCTCGAGTGGTCTTTGCAAACTCATATTTCGAAAAGCAGCTGGTAGTGAAGCCCAGTTAAATTAATAACATTCGCCCAAAAGTCCGCTATAGAATTGCAATTTTGCGGTGGCAAAAGAATATAGTCTAGAAACTTCCGTCGAAAATCCCTAATCTAATATTTCCATTCACGAACTAAGACTTGAATGTTTGGAGATTCTGTTCCTTCTTGAAGTCCTTGAGCTTCTTCTGCTGCCGGCGCGTGAGGCACGTTGGGAGCCATAGTTCACAAACTGATCAACCAAAGTGCTTCACAAAGCAAGATGTAAAGTGACCTTTTTCTAAAAAATCAAAAGGAAACATTTGTAAAGAGAACCCATCCATCATGAATAGCATGGAACTTATGGAATTAACATTCAGCTTTGTGTGTTTTTTATTTTCTCAGGCTTAACTGGCGAAGGCTTAAATAAATCGATGAATTGAGCGGAATTCCGCGAGACCTGGTCGTTCAGTAGAATGGCTTTACAACCTTTCACAAACGAGCAATTGAATTACCTCAAGTTTACCTTCGTCGCACTCAATGAAATCCCCAAAGCATTACGCCAAGCTTTCAAACAGATGTGGAACAATACTTTCGCGTCAATCCCCGGTTTCCAGCCTTGGGATGACTCTAATGCGGTGCGTAACTTGTTCTTAAGTACTGAGGGTGGAGTAACCAAGGTCCCCACACATATCTCCTATGATGAATGGGATTGTACATCCCTGTTCCAAGCCACCATCTATGCACGTTCCTTTGCTTTGCCAGACAGCAAAGGCCATCACAGGATACTCCATGAGTTATACTTGAAGCCCTGTAAGTTACCACGTGGTACTTTCCATTCTTCTGTAGTTAGCCCGACTGGAAATAAAGCAGAAACCTTTGCATTGGCAATCGATCAGCTTCGAATGTTGAGAAATTCACTCTGTCATTTAAATAAATCCGAATTAGACAAAAAAACATTCGATCAATACATTCAACTCGCTAAGGACGCGATCAAAGCCCTGGGAGTTAGCACTAGCCCCATTGATGCTGTTGGAAGTTTGACTGAGTCTGACTTTCCTACCGAGAAAGTTCGGAAGTTAGAAGATGACGTCAGAACAGAGCTTCAAAAAGAAAACGAATTCCTCAGAGAAGTTAAGGATGACTTGCAGCTTATACAGAAATCTCATCAGGAAGGTGCTGAAGACGTAAGGAAAACAATCAAATCTACAAATGCTGCCACCCAAGAAAAGATTGAAACCAAGTTTGCCGAGTTTCAAGCTCAAAGCAGAATTGTCAGGGAAGATGTTAAAGATGAGCTACACAACCTACAGCGATCGCAAAAACAAGACACCGGGAACCTGAAAGAGGCAATCGCTGCTAGTCAAGGAATGATTGTTCAGAATATTGTCGAGTTAAGCCAAGACGTGAAAGACCTAATGAAGGAGCAAATTTCAGGTAAATGACAACTGATGTGATCACAGTTTGAACCATGCATTTTCAGGGTTCAACTTGGCGATTTGGTGATTATTTACACCTTTTTTCACATTACTCACGATTTAGTGTCCTTCACAGACGTTTCATTTCCTTGGCACATAATGCTAAGAGAAAACAAGTTTAGTTACGAGGCAAAAAGGAACTGCGTGAAAAACCGCTCAGAATTTCTTTTCTCAAGATTTTACGGTTTTAAATACGCTTTCATAAGACAGTAATACTGCTTCATCTAATTCATCCATTTCTATGGCCTTTATCAGCGCAAGAATGAGGGTGACCTGTGAGAAAGAGATCAGAAGTCACATGAAGTCTGGATTTTAAGTTCATTTCAATCTTTACTACTGAATAACGCATTTGTGCCACATGTTAAATGATTAAATGTGCATAAAAAGAACAAACATAAAATCTACTCAACTGATGCCTCTTCCATGCTAAATGCCACCACAAGCTACAGAATAGAGCACAGTTGAATGTTATCTATTTGTTCGGTTTTGTGTTTTCTTTTTCTTTCCCTTGTACCAATACAAATTTTAAGTGCATACTAAATTATCATGTCAAAGGCGCTTCTTTAATTATATTTTTTGCCTAAAACAAACCTTCCTTGTAGGATTTATACCATGCGCTTTACGACTTCATCTTCCTCCCAACTTTACTGGCCGTGGCAAAGAATGTGAAGAGATTATTGGTCACGTGACTTCGGAGTCGACCCGTCTCGTATCAGTCTGGGGGTCACCAGGGTTTGGAAAGACGTCTACCGCAATCGTTGTTGGTCACCAACTTCAAAATCGCGGGCTACCTGTCTACTTTATCTCACTGCGTGGGCTTAAGTCAAAAGGTGATTTAACCTCAAAGCTACTCAGCCACTTTCGAACCGGAGAATCGGAGAATCAGAATTTGACACCTGCCGATGAAATTGGTTTCATTTTTAAAAGGCTATCGGATCCATGCGTGTTGATTCTCGATAATGCCGATGATTTGCTTGAATGTGGCGAGCCAAATATAAAAGAGGAGACTGTGAATCTGCTGAAAGATATTCTCAACCGTAGCGAAAAGGTCAAATTTCTCTTAACCACTCGGGAGTCAATGGCCTATTTGCATATGTCCCTACATGGACACAAGTCCATCAGAATAGGAGAACTCGACAACTCATCCTCAAAAGAGTTAGTGGAAAAGCTTCTTCCAAATTTGAGCGCTTCTGAACCAACAAAAATCGTGCAAATATGTGGGCAGGTGCCCTTAGCTATATGGTTGTTGTGTAAGTCACTCCCCGAGGATTCCGTCCAATGTAGTGCAGATCTTGACGACTTAATGCGGACAAAAAATAACCCACTCGAATTGTTGGACAACCCAGAATTTACCAGTGATGCTAGACTTAAAACCCTATTTGAATCGTCTTTCCAGAGACTTTCTTCGCAGGACCAAGAAGCACTGGTGTCCTTGAGTGTTCTTCCAGATAAATTTGATCTTAAGATTGCCACAGCTGTTTTAGGACTAACGAGGTTCACCGAAACCAAGAAAGTTGTGGGAAGACTGCAAGGGAGGGCTCTCCTGGATAAAAGCTCCAGTTCGGATAAGTTCTCCATTCACAAACTGTTACAGTCATTTGCAAGAGACAAGGGTGAACATATCATGAAAGAAACAATTCTGAACGCAAACACTCGCTTTTTATCATTCTACATTGGATTTCTTGAGAAACTTAATGAGATGTTCCTCACAGGACACTCCATGAAAGCATTGATCGAGTTCTTCAACGATGAAAGAAGCATTGTCCAAAGTTTGATGGATGGTTGTTCAGATTGCAAGATAGCGGACAGAGTTTTTCAAGTTTTGGCAAAAGCCGAGTTTTTTCTTGATACTGCTTTTTTCAACAACGAACCTAGTTTTGAAAAGATTTTTCAATCGGCAATAGAGGCAGCTAGCCAGCTTGGACGAACTGTTCTCCACAGACAACTACTTCAGTCCAAAGCGTTCGGCTATATGACCTGGAGAGAGAGTGGAAAAACAAAGCTGTTGCTTTCGGAGGCCAGTAAACTTCAAAGTTCAACGGCTACCATTTGTCCAGAAGAGAAAGGCAAACACTTGTGCTACTCTGGCATCTATAAGCTTGTGGTAGGAAAGACGGAAGATGGAGTAGGAAGTTTACAAGAAGCTATTTCCCTTCTGAGCAAAACTGCTGAACACAAAGTTCTGAGACTTATGATACTTCAAATCCTCGCTATTTTCTATCGATGCGCAAAAGGCGATTACGAGATGTCAGCCACGTTCTATGATAGAGCCGTGCAAGAATGCAGAGAAGCAGGAGACATGCATTTATTAGTAATTCCGGACAATGATGGAGAAGCAAATTATGGGAATGAAGACAGAGTACCCTCAAGTACAGAAAATCTTGGAAACGAACCAGTTCAAGTTGGAGTGACCTATATTGTGAGCAAAGCTATTGCAAAAATATCTTCAGCTGAAATCATTGAGTTTTCAATCAAGTTACTGTTCGGAATGCTTCAAGGCATTGAGTCAACCAATGAAATGACTAAACCGGGCTGGTTTAAATTTGAAGAAAACACCATTAGCATGCTCAAAAATTCGCATAATTATCAGGAAGGTTTATCACTAACTCAGAAACTTATCACCTATCATCTAAGTTCACTACAAAAAAGGACAACGGACGAAGAGCACGACAGCTTAAGTATGCACAAGGAGGCTCTAGCAAAGTGGTATTCGCTTCGAGGACAAAATCAACTTTGCCTGCGTCTCTTCTCAGAAGCTGTCAGTTCAAAACAACATGCTCTAACCATAATCTTGGAACTCTTCGGTGAAGAAGATAGGAAGACCGCCCGTGCACATTGCGAATTAGGGTTATCAAAATACGCACTAGGAGATTATAACGCAGCTGCCGAGTCCTACAAGCGTGCACTCGACATCGAAATTCGATTGCTTGGAGAAGAACACCAGGACACCGCTAGCAGTTACAATCAGCTGGGGGTTACCCAATTTACACTTGGAGATTACACCTCAGCCGCAGAGTCACACAAGCGAGCACTTAACATCAGACAAAAGGTATTGGGTGAAGAACATGAGAGGACTGCTGACAGCTATTATAGCCTGGGGGTTACCCAACATGCACTTAAAGATTACCCCTCAGCATCTGAGTCACACAAGCGAGCACTTAACATCAGACAAAAGGTATTGGGTGAAGAACATGAGGAGACCGCTGATAGCTACTATAATCTGGGGGTTACCCAATATGCACTTAAAGATTACACCTCAGCTGCTGAGTCACACAAGCGAGCACTTAACATCAGACGAAAGGTATTGGGTGAAGAACATGAGGAGACCGCTGATAGCTACTATAAACTGGGGGTTACCCAATATGCACTTAAAGATTACACCTCAGCCGCAGAGTCACACAAGCGAGCACTTAACATCAGACAAAAGGTATTGGATGAAGAAGATGAGAGGACTGCTGACAGCTACCATGAGCTGGGGTTTACCCAATATGCACTTAAAGATTACACCTCAGCCGCAGAGTCACACAAGCGAGCACTTAACATCAAACAAAAGGTATTGGGTGAGGAACATGAAAAGACTGGTGACAGCTACTATAAGCTGGGGGTTACCCAGTATGCACTTAAAGATTACATCTCAGCCGCTGAGTCACACAAGCGAGCACTTAACATCAGACAAAAGGTATATGGTGAAGAACACGAGAAGACTGCTAATAGCTACCATAAGCTGGGGGTTACCCAATATGCACTTAAAGATTACATCTCAGCCGCTGAGTCACACAAGCGAGCACTTAACATCAGACAAAAGGTATTGGGGGAACAACATGAGAGGACGGCTGACAGCTACTATAACCTGGGTGTTACCCAAGTTACACTTCGAGATTACATCTCAGCCTCAGAATCACACAAGCGAGCACTTAACATCAGACAAAAGGTATTGGGTGAAGAACATGAGAGGACGGCTGACAGCTACTATAACCTGGGTGTTACCCAATGTACACTTGGAGAGTACACCTCAGCCGCAGAGTCACACAAACGAGCACTTAATATCAGGCAAAAGGTATTGGGTGAAAAACATGAGAGGACTCCTAACAGCTATTATAGCCTGGGGGTTACCCAATATGCACTTGAAGACTACACAGCAGCCGCTGAGTCACACAAGCGAGCACTTAACATCAGACAAAAGGTATTGGGTGAAGAACATGAGGTGACCGCAAATAGCTACTATAATCTGGGGGTTACCCTATATGCACTTAAAGATTACACCTCAGCCGCTGAGTCACACAAGCGAGCACTTAACATCAGACAAAAGGTATTGGGGGAACAACATGAGAGGACGGCTGACAGCTACTATAACCTGGGTGTTACCCAAGTTACACTTCGAGATTACATCTCAGCCTCAGAATCACACAAGCGAGCACTTAACATCAGACAAAAGGTATTGGGTGAAGAACATGAGAGGACGGCTGACAGCTACTATAACCTGGGTGTTACCCAATGTACACTTGGAGAGTACACCTCAGCCGCAGAGTCACACAAACGAGCACTTAATATCAGGCAAAAGGTATTGGGTGAAAAACATGAGAGGACTCCTAACAGCTATTATAGCCTGGGGGTTACCCAATATGCACTTGAAGACTACACAGCAGCCGCTGAGTCACACAAGCGAGCACTTAACATCAGACAAAAGGTATTGGGTGAAGAACATGAGGTGACCGCTAATAGCTACTATAATCTGGGGGTTACCCTATATGCACTTAAAGATTACACCTCAGCCGCTGAGTCACACAAGCGAGCACTTAACATCAGACAAAAGGTATTAGGTGAAGAACATGAGAGGACGGCTGACAGCTACTATAACCTGGGTTGTACCCAATGTACACTTGGAGATTACACCTCAGCCGCAGAGTCACACAAGCGAGCACTTAACATCAGACAAAAGGTATTGGATGAAGAAGATGAGAGGACTGCTGACAGCTATTATAGCCTGGGGGTTATCCAATATGAACTTAAAGATGACACCTCAGCCGCTGAGTCACACAAGCGAGCACTTAACATCAGACAAAAGGTATTGGGTGAAGAACATGAAAAGACTGCTGACAGCTACCATGAGCTGGGGGTTACCCAATATGTACTTAAAGATTACACCTCAGCCGCAGACTCACACAAGCGAGCACTTAACATGAGACAAAAGGTATATGGTGAAGAACATGAGAGGACTGCTAATAGCTACCATAAGCTGGGGGTTACCCAATATGCACTTAAAGATTACACCTCAGCCGCACAGTCACACAAGCGAGCACTTAACATCAGACAAAAGGTATATGGTGAAGAACATGAGAAGACTGCTGACAGCTACTTTAAGCTGGGGGTTACCCAATATGCACTTAAAGATTACACCTCAGCCGCTGAGTCACACAAGCGAGCACTTAACATGAGACAAAAGGTATATGGTGAAGAATATGAGAAGACTTCTAATAGCTACCATAAGCTTGGGGTTACCCAATATGCACTTAAAGATTACACCTCAGCCGCTGAGTCACACAAGCGAGCACTTAACATCAGACAAAAGGTATTGGGGGAAGAACATGAGAAGACTGCTGACAGTTACTATAACTTGGGTGTTACCCTAGTTACACTTCGAGATTACATTTCAGCCTCAGAGTCACACAAGCGAGCACTTAACATCAGACAAAAGGTTTTGGGTGAAGAACAAGAGAGGACGGCTGACAGCTACTTTAAGCTAGGGGTTACCCAATATACACGTAAAGATTACACCTCAGCCGCTGAGTCACACAAGCGAGCACTTAACATCAGACAAAAGGTATATGGTGAAGAACATGAGAAGACTGCTGACAGCTACTATAAGCTGGGGGTTACCCAATATGCACTTAAAGATTACACTTCAGCCGCTGAGTCACACAAGCGAGCACTTAACATCAGACAAAAGGTATATGGTGAAGAACATGAGAAGACTGCTAATAGCTACCATAAGCTTGGGGTTACCCAATATGCACTTAAAGATTGCGCCTCAGCCGCTGAGTCACATAAGCGAGCACTTAACATCAGACAAAAGGTATTGGGTGAAGAACATGAAAAGACTGCTGACAGCTACCATGACCAAGTTCTTCATCACAGGGAGAGTGTCAGAAAAGAAAACATTACGACAGGAAAGTTTTTCACAAAGTTGATGTCCACCTTGACGAATAAGGGTCGGAGTATCGAAAACCCGAGAGTTGTGCCCGATTAAAACAGTATAAATATTATTGTCGCTTTTCACACGCCTGACAGTTTTCTCCAAGAAGGTTAGAAAAATTTCCAGTGACTTTCCAAGTGACGCAGTTTCCACTGGTTGATTGTCTTTGAACAGGGTCCTGACTCCTCTGGCTGTCCGGACACTTAAACCATTAACCCTTGTAGCATGAATTTCTACATCCCTAAAAGGCAATATATAGTACTGTTGTTGAAACAGTGCAAACCTGATTGATCAACTGCTGAAAGTTGACATATTTCTGCGGTTTTTCCACACGTGTTTGTTTCAATATCGTAAATTACGAAATTGTAAGCAGTGTTTCTGTCATAGGGAAATTTCTCCACCACTGGTCTGATTGTTAATTCAGGAATGCATGTTTCAAAGGTTTTCAGCTCCTCGCTTGAAATTTTCAAAGTGATGATGTCAAATTCTTGGATCAGTTTGGTAGAATCGTTTGGATTAAAGTTAAGTCCTATTCCACTTTGATGTGTGTTTCCTTCTTTAACTTGTTTTTTATCTTTAAGAGTTAACTTTTGCTTATGTAGTTGAGCTCTTCGGCGTTTGAAATGAATGCTGGTTTTTCTAAGTTTGTCATGGGTAGCCTTGTGATCCATCCTTTCAATGTGGCTGATACAGTGTATACCAGGTTCAATGTTGAGGCTCTCAAGTGTTTGGCTAATGTACTGGTATCCAAGGTTTACTTGGGAGATGCCACAGGCCACTCGGAAGTCATTACTTGCACTTGCCCCATAGTATCTAATTTTGGGGTTTTTTGACCCTATAACACTGTTTAAGGCCTCGTTTCTCTGCAAATTTGCCCCAGGCGATAACTTTGCAACTACTACATCAGTACAATATTCATCAACAATTCTCTCCAAAGCTTTCCTCAAGTCATCACCATAGAGATCTTTGCCATAGGGTAAGTCAGAGTGTTTATAGTTAATAGGGTCTCTCTTAGCACCACACCAGGATTCATTGCAATTTGTGTGGTTTCCAAAGAACTGTGGTAGAATGCCTTTTAAGGATTTTTGAAGGGCTGATGGATTCCCCTTATTTTGAGACACGCTATAAGAAAAACATTTGACCAAGTAGTTGACAACTTTCTGTGAGAGAGCTGATGAATTTACAAATTTCCATGTTGGCTTAGGTTATACAACCTTGTAGTTAGTGATCTTTTGGGATGCACAATGTCTGTCCACTTTTCTACAGGATAAGGGACATTCTCTTTTATATGTGCAGCTGTTGTGGAGTCTTCATCTCCGACAGAAACAGATAGTTTGACTCTAGAATTTAGGCTTTCAGTAAACAAATGGACTGCTGCCATAGGCTCCATTGCCTTTGATGATGCTGTATGATTGAGTCGACAATTGTGTTCCTTCACTTCTTTTCCAGTTTTTCTTGCAGTTGCACAAA
The DNA here is from genome assembly GCF_964205215.1 of Stylophora pistillata. Taxonomy (NCBI): domain Eukaryota; kingdom Metazoa; phylum Cnidaria; class Anthozoa; order Scleractinia; family Pocilloporidae; genus Stylophora; species Stylophora pistillata. The sequence continues at coordinate 3,643,107 of NC_142527.1, forward strand.
CCCTGCAGGATTTTGTTCTCATAGTATAATCCATAACCTTCCCGTAAGTTAAACCCATCACTGCAGCTTGACCTTTGGATGAGTTATGCCCCTTTCCTCGTTTTTGCCAAACCATGTCATATGAGCAGGGGATATTGATGCAGCCTTGGTCATCTGCTTTTACACCTTTTTTGATGGCAGCATTTCTTTCTTCTGACATTGCAGTTTGCAACTTTTTTTCGCTACTTGCTCTACTGCATGCCCAATTTCATTTTCTCTACTCTTGAAAGTTACTGGGTTCATAGAGGGAATATCTAATGTACACAGTAAATTATTTAGGTGGGTTTCACCGATTCCTGTGTGTAGACACCCAAATACAGCTCTTCAACTGACATCATGACTGAGAAGACCTCTTTGACCACTCCTGTGTTCACTGGAGGTCTTGACAACATTCTTCCTACCACACGCTGCACAGGTAACTGAGAACACTGAGGCTAACCCATATTTTTTTTTTCTGTTGTGTTCCACAGTGACAAATTGGCTGAAAGTGACAATATTGATACTCAAGAAAATTTGACACTTAGTTCTGGCAGTTTGTCTTCTCTTTTGAAATAAATGAGCAAAAGTAATTTTTTTGCAAAATTAACAAAATTTTACAAAATTTTACAAAAGCAGTAAATGCTACTTGTGGTTTGTGGAAAATTTGCCAAAAAACATTTTTGTTGCTATCAATAGAAATACAATCGTGTGACACTTGGTATAGGGTAAGAACTTGCCCAAAAATTTATTGCTTATGAGAAGTTTTGTAATGCTTAGAAGATGTACATGTTTAATCAATTACATAACTGTTTCTTGGAAACCTGTTCATTTTATAGCCTCAAAGTTATGTGTACATATACTTGCCATAAAACTGAGAATTCATTTTGACTTTTCTTTAGTTGTGATTTTCTTTGGGCAGAGAAAAAGTGTTTCTTACCTGTTTTACAGTGCTGACAACATTTCAATTAACTTCTCAAAACATCCAAGTCCATAATTCTACTTCCATGTGGAATGCAATTTTCCTTCTTTGTTTGTTTCTGATTAAAATTCAATATTTGTACGTGTTAATGGTAATTGTATTATTAGGTTGTAACTGTAACCAAACATTTGTTGGAATTTTAAAATGAAATGTCAAAATGTTTAGGTGTAATCATATTGACGAAACAGCTTGCTATGAACTATTTGTGGTATAATACAAAAATTCTACTGGAAAATTCATTAATTGATGAGGGAATTCTGCATTAAATTGCATGCAAAAACCGATATCAAGTACAATTTAAGGTGGAATTCACGAGTGAAGTAATGGATTTTTGCAATTCTGCGCTAAATACCTCGCTTCGTTGACCAATCAGAATGCAAGATGTTATTCAATGATGTGATTCAAATTGAGAACAATTTTTAGAGCAAAGAAAGACTTAAGGAAGCACTTTTCTTAAAACTTTTAGGTGAATTGCTTGGTGCCACACATAGTAAAAACAAAATGTAAAATACACCTGACTTAAACGGGTTTCTCTTTTTTTCGGTGGCGACCAATCTTCTACCATTCCTTTAAAATCTAATCTCCTCTTTGCCCTCCACTCCTTTATCCCACGAGTCCTGTCGTCCACGTTTCCACTTCGAGTGGGTTTCTTTTGTGAAAATCGACCCTTTTCGTCACGCACTGGTGGTTGTTTTTCCCGTGTCAGTTGCACCTCTGCAGACACTCCAGCTGTTTTCAGTGCATCATTGCCCATGGAGCTCAAAGCGAAGCCTCCAACCATAAAAAGTGCAGCGTGACCACTCTGCGACCTCCTTCGCATTCGATCACGACCGTCTACCTTCTCTGATATCGGCGCAATAAATGCTGCGAAGTGACTCCTCAGTTTAACCAGGTCAAGAGAGAAGTGTATCTTCAAACACATATTTACGAGTTTGTAAGTGGAACGCGACTCGCGATAAGTCTCGCCGCCATGTTTATTTTTGTTTTTCGTTAAGTACTCGCGCGCTCGCACCATTCGTACCCATGCTTCGCGCGCCGAAAAACTATAAAGACGTTTTGTTGTGAAGTATCGCTGAGTATTTTTACTCGTTATTTGTATTTTGACGAGCCCTACGGGCTCGTCAAAATACGGCACAACTCGTTAAAATACTCAGCGATACTACACAACAAAACGTTTAATAAGATATATGTATTAGATGTTAAACCATCAAATAAGGTTGTATGTATCGACGATGCACAGGATACATTTACGTTCAATGCATGAAAGATGAGGAAGCGAAGGAGATTTATTTATATTTAATATCTTTGATTTTCGAGCGATTTCACTTTGCATGCAAATATGTAACAACATTGAAATAGTCGCATCGGTATTTTATTCACAAAGGGCTCTCCCAACAAGACGCTGAAGGATATGAAATATTTCAATGCCCTCAGTAAACTTTTTCAATGTGTTTTGAGGATACAACAAAGGGACTTCTATATCGAAACTGATCACTTAATAAGGCGGTTTTCAACTGAACAGACAGTGTTATAAATAGAAAAAAACAAAGGGATTATCCAACTATAACAGCTTCGTGACCACGTTTTAATGTTTTGGCATTTATCCTGCCTCAGGGTTACTGAGAGGAAAGAATTTGTCAACAAAAGTGCAAAGGAACAAGACCACAGATCGAAAGTATCTTTCTGCTTGGATTTTAAAAGCTCTAAAATGTGCTATTGATCGAGGCTTCTCGTTTTTCAGGAGAATTCGAAGTACTGTAGCTATGATACGAGTAGTCTCCCTCGCAGCCGTTTTTAGTCTCGTCACGCAACGCTCTTCCCCACAAACGGCTGCTCACGTTCGAACAACATTCCTTTCCCTTTGTTGTCTTTGCACCAATGAGATCACTGACATCGTTTCTTATGTGACCAATCAGAGTACAAGTTATTCCCGCGTTTTCAAATTCTGCATTTCATCATTGTTTCTTGCTGGAGGAAACGCTGAAGAAGGTTTTGCAAAGTGATTGTTGTTTTATTTGTTCCACTTCAGTTGAGACAAAAGAAAAAATTTATGTTTTTGGAAAAAGTTCTTTTGATTTTCCGGCGAATATTAGTTCCTCTCTGGATGCGAATGTGAGCTGCTATTCTGCGACTAGCGAGTTGTCAGTTTGTAAAGCTTGCTGCCGACAATTGAAAAAGTTCAAAAAGGCCTCTGTTCATCTTGAAGAGCTCAAAGATAAATTGAAGGGAATCGTCAAGGATCGAAAACTTCCCAGAAAGAAGCGCTTATTAAGCGTTGAGAGCGACGGTGGAGAAATCCAAGCTTCGAGCCGTGGGAAATCCTCGAAATGTTTACAATTCGATCCTATCAATACGACTTGTACCTCTAATGCTACAGCCAATTCTAATATTTCTACCACGATCAGCCAACAGGGACGTTATATTCCGGAAAGATTTCCTATTGGTTCTATTGGTTCTATTGGTGTATTGATTTAGATGCCCCAAAATTATATCATTGGATAAACAAACACAAGAAAAACATGCTCAGGGCTATCAGAGCTAGATAAACAGAGTAAACAAAACATTTTTGTTTTGTTACCTCGTGGGAAATTGAATTCTGTAGTCCATAGAGAATGAGAATTCACACTGTCGTGGGAAATTGAATTCTGTAGTCCATAGAGACTGAGAATTCACACTGTCTATTCAGTATGCCATTGCAGTGTTAAGTAGTCTATGAATAGTCTGGAACAACACAAATGTACAATATATGAGAGCCTAGTGACAAGTATGTGCCAATGATGACAAACTGTTACAGCCAAAAAGTGTCAAAACAGGACCCTGAAAAAGTCTGTTAGCCCAGATTTTAACCCAAGAAGTACCCAGGTGCTGCAACTACTGATATAAATGAGGTTGATATAAATGTCTTCATACGAATCTGATCTATTCAAAAGTCTGAAAGATTTGCAATCTCACTGAATAGTGACTAATAGCAGTCTAAAATTTTTGCTCAATATGCAAGCAGAATACAATTTGATACCAGCAGCAGCACCAATGAAGAGATTCAATTTTCAAAGAATCAGTTGATCAATATAACCCATGGAATCTTTCATAGCATTCTTAATCAAACTTCAGACCATTATCATAAATTATTTTTCTCTATTACATGTACATGTATACAGTAATTTCTTCACAAGTGAAATGTAACTAATCTCAAACAGATGTTCCATCTTTTGTGACTTCACATGACAATACTTTCAATTGCTATGATAGAGTATGAGTAGCACACAATTAATTTTTTGTCACTAATCAGACAATGAAATTGACCAGTAATCTGATTTAAAAATATGATGAATTTATTAGATCACTAATTTTCTTACCACAATGTAGTTGGAGAGCCAAAAAAGCTGTACTGTTCTCCCCAACCCCCTGCCCCACAGTGATTTCCACCACTCTGTGTTCTGTTTTTGTTATTGTCAAACTTTTATGCCCTGCCCTTTGGCCCTCTTTCTTTAAGTCCTTAAATCTGCCTCTGCCCAGTACATGATACAGTTAAGTCAAACACGTTAATGTCACTTATTAGTAATCAGTGATCCAATGCCATATTCTCAACAGTTGCCAATACTACTGGTGGCATTACATCATCATTGCATGAATCATTGGCATTTTCCTCTTCCAATGCTGAGCTTTCTAGGTGTGACAATGACATATTGTCCACAATGAAAGACTTCATTTGGGCATCAACATGGTTTAACATAACTCCATGGTAAAAAACATATGCAACACTTTGGTGGCCATCCCTTCCTTCCCTACTAGTTTCCTGAACATAGGCCTCCACATTCTTGGAGGGTCCAAAATGTATGACTCTATAAAGACTTCAGCAATCAACGCCCATTCCAAAGACTATTGTTGCTATTAGTAGCTGGATGGTACCATTGTCAGACTGAAAGGATTCCAAAATGTTATGCTTATTGGCTTCAGGAGTGCAGGAATGCAACATTTCAACAAGCACATGTTTTGAATCATTTCCAATAAACATTAAAGTAAAACATTAATGGTAGCATAAAGTAAACCACATTATCTTATAGTCTGGCAATAAATAATAGTTCTTTCTGTTTTTTCCAACTCTGTTTCAGTTCATCCGTAAGCCAGCCAAAATAGAATTCCAGTTCCATGTCCTTATCCATATAATGCACAACATAAGCAAAATTTGATTTATTTTGACTTTCCTTAATTTCTACTGCATTTTTCATGTCCAGAAGGTTAAAGACTCAGACTGCTTCCATTTAATTATCTTGTGATGTTACCCAACACATCAAAAGGAAAATAGACAGCATTAATCTATAATGAAATTTCTAATAATAGTAATAAAATAATGAAAAATTTATTAATTTTAATAATTTAATAATAATAATAATAATAATGTCATTCAGTGCTAAGGAACATGCAGAAAGCTGTAGTCTCTAGCTTCTTTAACATTGCCAGGACTTTCAAGGTCCTATCGGACTGAGTTCTTCAAACGACATTAGCTTCAAGCATAGGTTTTTAATAGGTTGATGGGACATTTTTCTCCAATTTAGGGTCTAGGGGTCTACCAACTTAGAACTTTTAGGTTTTATTTGTGTCGGGACAGGTCCTGTCAGACTAAGTTCCCTAAACGACGTTAGTTTCAAGCATAGTTTTAATAGGTTGATGGGACATTTACTTCCTTTTAGGGTCTAGGGATATAAAATTTTAAAAAGTTTAGCTTTTATCTATGTAGTAGTGACAATCAAATAGGCTACACCATGGCACCCAAGATCAATTTTATTGGTAATCTGAAGCATTCAGAAGTGTATACTATGATGATAATGTCTTGTATTTAGACACAATATTTTTACAGGTGATCATATGTAATATAACACAGACAGAATAAAATAACGATATCCAAAATAAGACCACAGTGTAATACTAATACTGACTAAACTATTTCCATTTTCTATTTACAATATTTACATTCTTATTTTCCTTTCCTTTATACTGCTTAATTTAAAACATACATGTAACATAACATTTTGCTGCAGACTCGTTTTTATTTAAACACTTACCACAGTCTTACAACATGCGCTTCATCGACGGCAATGGCACAGAGTTTTTTGGAATACACAGAGTTCGTCAGCATAAATCTCCAGCGTTCGTTCTTTAACCACGCTTCAGGGGATTCGTAAACTAAGGAATATTCGCCGCTTTCAACACGAGTGCGTTTACCATCCTAAAGTGAACTTATGTTACCTGCTTTTAGCCCTAGCTCCCTCAAATGGGACACTTGGTCGTTCATAAGGCTTTCCCCAATGGTGAGATAACGGCGACGATATGACCAGGCTCTTGTGAGGTAAGATCAAACATGAGTGGTAGTACTTCATACAGGAGAGATTTCCCGAAACCAGTAGGAAGATTGACAAATACATCCTTTCTTTCCTCGAATATTTTCCTAATTCCAGTTTTTTGCTGCGCATTTAAACTAGGAATTCGAAATGTGTATTACTAACAACATCAAACGCTTCTTCAAAGGACGCCATTTTGAAAGCTTTGAACTCGAAGATGAAACAAACAATATGATTGGTTAGACTACTTTGGCGCGCACAGTTCTCAACATATGTAACCTAAATAGTGATTGGTTTAAGTAGCGGAAAGGAATGTTGTTCGAATGTGAGCAGCCGCTTGTGGGGAGGAGCGTTGCGTGACGAGACTAAAAACGGCTGCGAGGGCGACTAGGCGAGAGGTGAGTGAAAATATTTGATCAAGCGGTATTAATTAAATGTGATGTAATCCTGTGGAGTGACTGATCGGAATTGCAAAATTAGTCAAATGTGCTGAGAAATTGTATTTCTGTGGCTTAGTCCAAGGGGACGTCGAGGGAAATGAAAAACGTATCTTCTCTCCGTAAGCTTTTTGCATTCAATTTACTGAAATGGGCTTTATATTCAAACTTAATCATGGTTACGAGGGTGGTATTGGGGTTTATTAGAAACCACAAAACCGTAGGAAAAAGAATCATCCAAAACCGCAAAACTGCAAAAAAAAAAAAAAAAGATCCATCAATCAATCAATCAAAACCGAAAACCGCATGCAAAACTGTTTA